>NC_089750.1:75759706-75767206 GCF_040412425.1 Macrobrachium rosenbergii
AAGATTCAATAATAAAATTAAATGATTTCCTTTCTTATTTAATAAAAAAATAATAAAGTTTGAAGACTGTAAAATTCAATAATAAAATTAAATGGTATACTTTCTTATTTAAAAAAATGATAAAATTTGAAGATTGTGAAATTCCATAATAAAATTAAATTATCTCCTTCTTATTTAATAAAAAAAAAACAATAAAATTTGAAGATTGTACGATTCAATAATAAAATTAAATGATTTCCTTTCTTATTTAATGAAAAAGCAATAAAATTTGAAGACTGTAAGATTCAATTATAAAATATTTCATTCATTTTAATCGCATTTAAATTGCCCACATAGGGGAGGTAGTGCGTCAGTGCACCTCACGCAGTGCATTGTATGCATTTACTAAAGATGCATCCACTTCATAGCCTTTTACTTTACCTCCATTACCATTCCTTTCTTCAGTCCTGCTGTCCAGTTTCTCTACTTCCTAGTGGAACGGTGGGTGTTTTCTCCCAGTTCAGTCTTCATCTATATTTTCAGGATTCTTTATCTTGCTGCCCAACTTCTCTAATTTCCTCTTTTTTTTTTTACAATCTTGAATTCTGAATGGCCGAAAATGCCCCCAGTGCTTGCCTTGACAGTCTAGAAATTTCATATATTCAATATTAAGTTCAAGCGTAGATGTAATGCATTAATACCCTGGTACGATTCTCCTTGTATTTTAATAATGTTTATATTTTTATTTATTTATTTATTTATTTATTTACTAATTCGTTTATTTATTTTTTCTAATAAGTGATTTCTTTCTCTATTTCCCGTTACCTTCAGTTACTTCTTTCAAATGAGCACCACAATATTCTTTGGAAGCTTGAATTTCACGTCAGTGGCCCCTTTGGTGGGATTGTTCCATATGAATAGGGTATGTTTTCTAAATAATAATAATAATAATAATAGTTTTATTGCTGTCTAGTCAGGAGGCGATTCGCAACTGTTTTTAAAAGAGCTTTAGAAAGCAACTTACTCACGAAATCCATTAACAGGACCCACTTACGTTGACTCCATCTTCGGTTCTTACTTCGATCTAGCCCGGTCCTGCCTAAAATCGACGTAGCCCCCCTTTACTTGCTGCTACAGTATTCCCTCGGCCCAATCCTGTATTCTCTCGGTCTAGTCCTGTATTCCCTCTGCCTGATCCTCTATTCTGGGCCTGATCCTGTATTCTGGGTCTAATCCTGTATTCCCTGGGCCTAATCCTGTCTTTCCTCGGCCTAATCCTGTATTTTTTTCGGTCGAATCCTGTATTCCCTCGGTCTAATCCTGTATTCCCTCGACCTAATCATGTCTTCCCTCGGCCTAATCCTGTATGTTCTCGGTCTAATCCTGTATTCCCTCTGCCTAATCCTGTATTCTGGACCTAATCCTGTAGTGCTCCGGCTAATCCTGAATTCTCTCGGTCTAATCCTGTATTCCCTCGGCCTAATCCTGTCCTCTGGGTAACCCTGTATTCCCTCAGCCTACTCCTGGCCTCTGGGTAACCCTGTATTCCCTCGGCCTAATCCTATCTTCCCTCGGCCTAATCCTAGCCTCTGGGTAACCCTGTATTCCCTAGGCCTAATCCTGTATTTGCTCGGTGTAGTCTATTCCCTAGGCCTAATCCTGTCTTCCCTCGGCCCAATCCTATCCTCTGGGCTGTTTCCGATCTGGCGACAAGATCTCGTTCAACACCAAGACACAAACAAAGGTCCTTCCGCCATCTCCCTGAGAGGGCGAGTCACATTTGCATTTTGGGACCTAAGGTCTTTGGACCTGGTTGGGACCAGATGCTGAAGTTTACTATAGTGGACGACGCTGGGGCGACCACTATTACACCACCCCCATCCCACCAGGGGGTGAAAGGAAGGGCGGAAAGCGATTAGAGAGAGAGAGAGAGAGAGAGAGAGAGAGAGAGAGAGAGAGAGAGAGAGAGAGAGAGAGAAGTGATTGACTCTCACGATTCGCCAGTCGGTGGATTAGAAGTTCCTAACCGGCGAGAAGAAGCAATGGGTTAATGTATTGATGAATTGGGTTTGTGTGTGTGTGTGTGTGTGTGTGTGTGTGTGTGTGTGTGTGTGTGTGTGTGTGTGTGTGTAAAAGAAAACTATTATCCCGGCTTTGTCTGTCCGTTCGCACTTTTTCTGTCCGCACTCAAAACTTAAAAACTACTGAGGCTAGAGGGCTGCAAATTGGTATGTCGATCATCCACCCTCCAGTCATCAAACATACCAAATTGCAGCCCTCTAGCCTCAGTAGTTTTTATTTTATTTAAGGTTAAAGTTAGCCTTAATCGTGCGTCTGGCAATGATATAGGACAGTAGGCCACCACCGGGCCGTGGTTAAAGTTTCATGGGCCGCGACTCACAAAGCATTATACCAAGACCACAGAAAGATAGATCTATCTTCGGTGGCCTTGATTATACGCAGTACAGAAAAATAACTTGTTTCTAACTGTTCTTCAGCCCTGGTATTATTAATATCATTTCAAACCGCGCTGGAGCAGAGCAAATATAGATTATAACCCCTCATAACCCCTTCCCCCCCCCCTCTCTCTCTCTCTAACCCCCCAAATTCCCCAAACCCCAAAATACGTTACCTCTTTCAGCACAGACTAAAAATAAAGAACCCACGCAAGGCTGCAAGGCCTAACGCCGCTCTCTCTCTCTCTCTCTCTCTCTCTCTCTCTCTCTCTCTCTCTCTCTCTCTCTCTCTCTCTCTCTCTCTCTCTCTATATATATATATATATATATATATATATATATATATATATATATATATATATATATATATATATATATGCTTTTTCCCCCCAAAGTTATATTTGGGCGGACACAAAATGTCGCTGGAGCACTGCGCTGGGCTAATTTTGTTTCACCTGTCTTTTGGCGGACCTGTGTCTCTCCTCTTTTTGACGGCCGTGTGACAGGTGGGCGTCACGCCCGTGTATTTATGGAGGCGGACGTAATAAGATTACCTGTATATTTGTGTATGGAGGGTCGGAAATAGGTGAGGCGCCGGAGATGGAAAGTCTAATAATATTAATGTATGGGAACTGGCTTCAATTATTCCACTACGATAAGTTTGAAATTAGCGGTTCACTTATTATTATTATTATTATTATTATTATTATTATTATTATTATTATTATTATTATTCAGGAAATGAACGAGTCCACTGACTTGAAATTCAAGCTTCCAAAGAATATTACAGTGTTCATCTGAAAGAAATTACAGAAGATACAGACGTCACTTTATAGAAAAAAAGATAAATTAATAAATCAATAAAAAATAGATGAAAATATAAATAAATCACAACAATACAAGGTGAATTGTTTCAGGGTAGCTATACATTGTATCCTCGCTTCAACTTTTGAAGAGGTTCCAACTGCAAACATCCTCAGTAAGGAGACTGTTCCACAGTCCGACGGTGTGAGGAGGAATAAAGGACCGCTGGAATTTTGGAGAAGTTCGACCGCGAGGCAAAACATTTATTCCATACTGGGGCTTCGGTTCAGCGAATCTGGTTGTTCTCGGCAGATAAAGGGAATCAGGGATTAATTTGAATGTACAACTAATACTATTTTTTTATTAGCGGGATTGCAGTGATTCCTCGACGCAGGAGGAAAACATGAATTGGAACTGGGGCCAAAGGCCAAGCGCTGGGACCTATGAGGTCATTCAGCGCTGAAAATAATGTTGAAGGAATTGTCAGGAGAGGGTTGAGAAAAGCAGAATGGAAAACAGAGAATATGAACGGAGGTACAGTCAAAGGAACGAAAGGGGTTGCAGCTCGGGGCATGAGGAAGAGACGCTTTCTTAAGTAATGCCTACAGTGTACCACGTGAGGTGCACTGACGGCACTAGCCCCCCCCCCCACCCCCCTCTTCGGGGTACAGGTCTTTAGATTTTAAAGATACCTTCCCCATGGGGGGGAGGTTTAATGGATCGTGGGGGGGGGACTATATATATCGAATTCGGGTCCACCTGGAGATGACACCTGTAATTACTTTATTGTTTATGGACCCCTCTCTCTCTCTCTCTCTCTCTCTCTCTCTCTCTCTCTCTCTCTCTCTCTCTCTCTCTCTCTCTCATTGGGACATTGATTGAGAGCCGGCTCGATTGTCATTGTCATATATATATATATATATATATATATATATATATATATATATATATATATATATATATATATATATATATCATAAATCATCACTCGGTACTGTGAGGGTATGGTGGGGTTAATTATCTTCCTCTCTGCGATAAATTTATTGATAAATTTATCAATAAATTTACTGATAAATATACTGATAAATTTATTGATGAATCATCAAGGAAATGATAAAGATACTCGGGTACATTTGATAAGAATATATCAAGAAAACATTAAGAAAATATTAACAATATTCAGGTATATCGCTTTAAGATCTGACGGGCAATTATCAATTCCCTTTTAATTGATTGAATTGAATGTAGAATTTAGGCGAAAGACCAAGCGCTGGGGCCTACGAGGTCATTCAGCGCTGAAATGGAAATTGAGAGTAAAGAAGTTTGGACGGTGTAGGCTCAGGAAAAATGACGGAAGAAATAATATGCACGGAGGTACAGTAAAACATAATCACTTTGGCTAACATTTACTTCTTCACGCGGCTGATAAGTGACTCAAAACTAGATTGTGCTGTGAACAAATATTGACATTCTTTACATTTTCACCTGTTTATTAATTTTGCTATTTATTTTTTTAATGGCTTATCTCTTCTTTCTATATTTCCTATTACCTTCTGTTATTTCTTTCTAATGAACACCTGAATATTCTTTGGTAATTTGGTAACTTGAATTTCAAGTCAGTGGGCCCTGTGGTGGCCTTGTTCCATATGAATAGGGTTCGTCTTCAGAATAATAATAATAATAATAATAATAATAATAATAATAATAATAATAATAATAATAATAATAATAATAATAATAATAATAATAATATCTTTGGTGATTTCTTTCAAATGAACACCATAATATTCTTTGCAAGCTTCAATTTCAGGTCAATGGCTCCTTTTGTAGGCTTGATTCATATGAATAGGGTCCATCTTCGGAGTAATAATAATAATAATAATAATAATAATAATAATAATAATAATAATAATAATAATAATAATAATAATAATAATAGTAATAATAATAATAATAATAATGAAAAATCTGACCAGAAGTGATAAAATCAAAAGAGATTCAAAGGTTCTAATAAAAAAAAACCCAGAGAGTTTATAAACTCAGTGAGGAAGGCAGGAAATAATAATAATAATAATAATAATAATAATAATAATAATAATAATAATAATAATAATAATAATAATAATAATAATAATAATAATAATAAAAAATCTGACCAGAAGTGATAAAATCAAAACAGATTCAAAGACTGTAATAAAAAAAAACTATTTTGCCAAACTCAGAGAGTTTATAAACTCAGTAAGGGAGGCAGGAAATAATAATAATAATAATAATAATAATAATAATAATAATAATAATAATAATAATAATAATAATAATGATAATAATAATAATAATAATAATAATAATAATAACTTTGACAAGAGGTGATAAAATCAAAACAGATTCAAATACTGTAATAAAAAAAAAACTATTTTGCCAAACTCAGAGAGAGTTTACAAACTCAGCAAGGGAGGCACGATGGAAAGAAACACCTTCTTCTCTGCGATGTTTCCCAGAAAAACCTAACACGCACGAAAAACACGACGGACTTAATAGAATATACAGGGGGGAAAAAAACACTCATTGGCATCTCTGCTAAACCCTCCTACAACCCCCGCCCCCTCCCTTTCCAAAGATTGGAACGTCTACAAGGAAGAAATAAGAGGAGAGATGTCATGAAAGGGGGAATGGCTGCTACCGAGCCTGGCAAAAAAAAAAAAAAAAAAAAAAAAAAATTCTAATGGATTTCCCCTAAAAAAAAATGGAAAAAAATCCTAATGGATTTACCCCTAAAAAAACTAAACTAGGCTGCTGGTTCCTGAAGATTTAGGCAAGGGGTTCGGAGTTCGGAAGCGGGTGTTTGGAAAGTGTATATTTAGTTATTTATCTATTTTTTTTTTATTTACTCATTATTTATTTTTGTTTTGACTCTGAGTAAACTAAACTTACGAGAATTATTATTATTATTATTATTATTATTATTATTATTATTATTATTATTATTATTATTATTATTATTCAAATTATTATTAACCTATTATTATTATTATTATTATTCAGAAGATGAACCCTATTCATATGGAACAAGCCCACCAAAGGGGCCACTGACTTGAAATTCAAGCTTCCAAAGATTTTTACAGTGTTCATTTGAAAGAAGCTACAGAAGATGTTATTATTATTATTATTATTATTATTATTATTATTATTATTATTATTATTATTCAGAAGATGACCCCTATTCATACAAGCCCACTGACCTGGATTTCAAGCTTCCAAAGAATATTATGGTGTCCATTAAAAAGATGTAACAGAAAAAAAAGATCACTTGGTAAATAAAAAAAAGAAAAAACAAATTAACAAATGAATAAACAGAAAACTGGTAACTGGGATCCATATTAACAAAAGCTAGTTTATAATAATCTTGGTTGTCATTATGCTTTTATATAAGTTTGCTATGATTGCTATGGTGAGTTAAGATTGTATGTTATGCATTTTCTATCCCAAATCTGAATACTGAATAATTTGGTTGTCGTGGGATCGTATATTACTGTGTGTGTGTAAGTGTGTGTTTGTGTGTGTGTGTGTGTGTGTGTCAGCAACATGATATACTATTAAGGTCAATACAACAGTTATCATTTCTGATACTACTACGTACACAAGAGAAGGTATTTGAGCATCAAAATAAAAATATCAAGTACTCATATCAATAATAATAATAATAATAATAATAATAATAATAATAATAATAATAATAATAATAATAATAATAATAATAATAATAATAAGTGTGGGCTTACCTCTCAACCTTTAGAAGGCGTGTGTAATCAGCTAAAGTGGGTCGCAGTACCCTAGGCTCTCGTTTGCTAGAACCACGGGTTGCTCCCAGCCTTCAACCCACCTAGCAGCTGTTAACATTCACCAGTACCAGCTGGAATAAAAAAAAAAAAAGAGCTTGAGCTAGCAACCTCATCCTAAAATCTTTGGTGAATATTATTAAAATTCAGCCTCAGGACGTGAGATATATTTGTGCTATCGAGAAGGAATGGAATATGATAAAATTTAGGCCAAGCGCTGGGACCTGATGAGGTCATTCAGCGCTGAAAGGGAAATTGAGAGAAAGGGGGGTTTGAAAGGTGTAACAGAAGGGAAACTTTTGTAGTTAGAAAGAGAAAATGAACTTAGGTACAGCCAAAGAAATGACAAGGGTTGCAGCTAGGAGCCTTAGGGACGCCGCAAAGAACCTTCGGTAATGACTACAGTGTGTTGCCGGAGGTGCACT
>NC_089750.1:75772206-75799706 GCF_040412425.1 Macrobrachium rosenbergii
AAGAGCTACAAAAAACTGGAAATATTTCTTAATTAAAATCTAAAGCCTTAACCTAAAGGTAATTAAACAATGTATCAAGAAGTGAAGCGACTAAAAATAACTAATTTTTCTAAGTCTCCACACAAGTGTACTTTCCCCTTGGAGCTACAAAAAAAAAAAAAATAAATAAAAAATAAAAAACAGATTGCATATCCTGGAAAGGGAGTCATATCAGTGTGATTTGGGACGCGTCGCGCAACAGGTGTCTTAATTTGATTTGCAATTATGCATTCATTCATGGCTCATCTGGTAATCGTATTATGTTGCAGCTTGCAAGGGCATCGTCATCTTTCAGTTTTATTGTGGAGAAGTTTCCATTCGCGTGCACTCTAATGTAATGCGTTTGAAGCTTTGCTGGTAATGGTATTTGAGAAGCTTGTCAAGATTCTTTTATTTTTTCTCATATTTAATTTTGTATATTATCACACAGATTTATAATAGTTTTTTTGTGTTTTGTAATTTTACTGTATAGTTTTTTTAGAAGCTTTTTAGTTTTCTGCAAAAGAAAACTACTGTGCTGGCTTCGTCCGTCCGTCCGCACTTTTTTCTGTCCGCCCTCAGATCTTAAAAACTACTGAGGCTAGAGGGCTGCAAATTGGTATGTTGATCATCCACCCTCCAATCATCAGACATACCAAATTGCAGCCCTCTGTCCTTAGTACTTTTTACTTTATTTAAGGTTAAAGTTAGCCATAACCATGCTTCTGGCAACGATGTAGGATAGGCCACCACCGAGCCTTGATTAAAGTTTTATGGACCGCGGCCCATACAGCATTATACCGAGACCACTGAAAGATAGATCTTCGGCGCATTTTTAATTGTTTCACTTTGTCTTTTCATTCTTTTATGTTTATCAATTATCTATTCCCTCGTTTATCCGGCTCATCCAATATCTGTAGAATCTCTTCGTATTATGTTTATGCAAAGGTCTTTCCTATTGTTTTTAAATTTATTTATATTATCACAGAGATTTAAAATTTTTTTAGTGGGATTTTTGTATTTTATTGTATAGGCAGCTAGCTTCTCGTTTACATAACTGGCTGCAACTCAGGTATATTGAATTGAATTGAATATAGAATTTAGGCCAAAGGCCAAGCACTGGGACCTATGAGGTCATTCAACACTGAAGGGGAAAGTGAGAGTAAATGGTTTGAAAGGTGTAACAGGAGGAAAACCTCGCAGTTGCTCTGTGAATCAATTGATAAATAGGAAGAAAAAAGAATATAAAAGGAGGTGCAGTAATAGGAACAAACGGGGTTGCAGCTAGGGGCCTAAGGCACGCTGTAAAGACCCTTAAGTAATGCCTACAGTGTACCGCATGAGGTGCACTGACGGCATTACGCTTCTACGGGTTCAGGTATATCAAATTGTTTTTTATTCATTTCTATTCAGTTCTACTTTAAGTATGCCAAACTGCTGTGATACACGAGTCTATTTTGTCAAGGACAGACAAATCCGTTGCATTTATCCTGTCAAGTCTGACAGATTTCGACGTTCTCCATAAATCCTGTCTTTTACAAGTCACAGCTGATTTTATTTTGAGACCTTAGTAATATATCTCTCTGTGATTCATATCAATATATTTTTTCCCACTGGCGTTCCCTACGAATTATTTCCACAACGTTCATCATACTTCTTCAAAATCTGTGGCAGCAAGATGTTAAATTTGTTTGAGATGGCAATGCTTTTGGACCATGACGAAAATACCTAATACCCTTTGTTTAAAAAAAATATATTCTCTTTTGACAACTACAATTAATTATTTTTCTTATTTGCTTATATGTTTATCATTTATCAATTCCCTCGTTTATCCGGCTCGTCCGATCTCCGTACAAACCTCTCTGTAAGCTTTTTACACACGAAATAAATTTAAATAAATTTAAATACGTCTTATTTAAATAAATTTACATAAAATAGGAACTCTGTCTCATCGCCCAGAATTAGCTATAGAGTCCATTTTGCCAACTACAATGAGCTATTTTCATTACCTATTTCTTAATATATCTCTCCATCCTCATATGTCTATTATTTATCTATTCCCTCGTTTATCCGTCTCACCCAGTGTCCGTAGAAGCTCTTTATACGCTACTAACACAAAATGAAAAATGAAAATCAATGCAAGGGACCATTTTACTCACAAAATAAATCTAACTAGGCTCATCCAATATCTGTAGAATCTCTTTATATGCTATTTGCTCATAGTGAAAAATGAAAATCTCAAACTGAAAGACGAAAATCAACACGAAAAGGACCATTTCACTCACAAAATAAAATTAACTATAGAGTCAATACGTCATTCTCTAACAACACGATTAACAAGCGGACAAACGGAAGCGAACAGCGAATAAGATGAAATCAGGTTTCCGAAGCAACAAAATACGGTGGACACGGAAGGAATAACAAAAAATGGGATTGAACATGCCTGTTTCTGGCCAGATGGGTTTAGGAATATGTTCTGTGAGTTTTCTCTTTTTATTTTGTGTTGGAATGTGCGAATGTATTCGTTTTCAACAATTAATCTCGAGGGGGAAATGTATATATATGTATGTATGTATATATATATATACATATGTGTATGTACATTTATATACATATATATGTACAACTGAATCACGAAAATATGGTACGTGATGAATATATAAATAAAGACGAAATCCACGAAGGAAGAGAAACAGTGGAGTGCTGCAAGGCCTTTCGATTTCTCGTCCTTTATGTAGCAGGCTCTAAGTAAAGGACAAGAAGTCGAAAGGCCTTGCAGTGTTCCATTGTTTCTCTTTCCTTCGTGGATTTTGTATATATATATATATATATATATATATATATATACTGTATATATATTCATATATATATACACATACATAAATTTATACTTTTCCAGAACAGTCTTTCTCTTCAAAAGTTTACGTTAAAAGCGAGTGCTTGCTAACATTTACCAGAGCCTGTTCAGTTCTTCGCTAATTAATCCCAGTCCCTGGAATGAGAGACTGCTCTGGTCAGCCAAGTGGACACCAACATTTATTTATATAAAATAATAATTCAATGCTTTCCCTTGTAGCTTCTAAGCATCTCCTGACATTTATGAGAATTTCCTGAGTAAAGATGGAAGGAACCAGACTTCTTCTTGCAAGACAATTTTTGCAATATTGAATTTTATTTTTTTGGCGAGGTTAAATTTTTGCACTGTCAAATATTGTTTTTTTGGCGAAGTTAAATTTTCGCGCTGCCAGATTTTTTTTGGCGAGTTTAAAATTTCACGCTGTCAGATTTTTCTTTGGGGGGGTTAAATTTTCATGCTGTCAGATTTTTTTTTTTTTTTGCGAGGTGAAATTTTCGCGCTGCCGACCATTTTTTTTTTTGGCGATGTTGAATTTTCGCGCTGTGAAACACGTTTTTGCCGAAGTAAAATTTCCGCGCTGTCAGACTTGTTTTTTTCTTGGTAAGGTTAAATTTTCACTGTGTCTTAAATTAACCTTTTCCGTGAAATAAAATTCAATAAACCTTGATAACAAAAAGAAGTAATTTTTTTCAGTGACATTGCTAGATTTCACGTTTATTTTGCACGACAACCAATATCGATTCTAAAGCTCACTATTACCGCCAACAATGCAATGCACAAACAATACTAAACCTAATCACGCTAACATAACGACCTCATTCAACTCGAGTATCGAATTACCAACCAAACGTCAAAAAAAAAAAAGAATGACTATTCCACTATCACACTCTTAATCATTCATCAACAGCCTTTCAAATTATTCATCATTCATCGCCGAAAGCTTTACGCTTTCAATTTTAAATGGGTCTCTCTAATGCAGTGGATAGGTGCTGGAAAAGTTTGTGCTAAGCCCACCATCGTTAAATCGGGCTTACCTGACACAGGTGATTGTGTTCATGATTGATGATGACTCGACCCAGCCGTTTCAGGTATACAGAGTAACACTGATTTTAGTTTTCTGTAAAAGAAAACTATTGTGCCGGCTGTGTCAGCCCGTCCGCGCTTTATTCTGTCCGCACTTTTTTTCTGTCCGTCCTCAGATCTTAAAAACTACTGAGGCTAGAGGGCTGCGAATTGGTATGTTGATCATCCACCCTCCAGTCATCAAACGTACCAAATGGCAGCCCTCTAGCCTCCTGAGTAGTTGTTAAGATCTGAGGGCGGACAGAAAAAGTGCGGACGGACAGACAAAGCCGGCAAAAAAGTTTTCTTTTACAGAAAACTAAAAAACTAGCTTCCCAGTTGCGTTCAAACTTGCTTAACATTATCGAAAAAAACCACATCAATTAACATAAGTAATCATTCGAAATCGCTTGTTCCCATCCTGCAAATAAAAAAAAAATAAAAAACTAACTTCCCAGTTGCATTCAAACAAACTTAACATATTAAAAAAATATGATTTCCCAAAAACGTGTAAAAAAAAAAAACACACGCAAAATCCCAAAATCTCCAATACCATACCGCCCTCCCTCCCCCCCGGCTCACCTCCCTTTAGCAAACGCCGAATTTAATAAAACAAGACCGGACGTGGGCGTTTTTTCTTGTCTCGCCTTAAAACATCGCCACTGGACATTCTGGAAACCAAACTTTATAGACAGTATTTCCCCGTGAAGAGTTCGAGGGACTACTGGGAGACCTCAGAGGTGTAGCGACCAGAGGTAGTGATAGGTAGCGACCAGATGTAGCGACCAGAAGTAGTGACCATATGTAGCGACCAGACACAGCGACCAGAGGCAGTGACCAGAGATAGCGACCAAAGGCAGAAGTGACCAGAGGTAGCGACCAGAGGTAGCGACTGAAGGCAGAAATGACCATTAGTGACCAGAGGTAGCGACCGAAAGCAGAAATGACCAGTAGTGACCAGAGGTAGCGATCAGAGGTAGTGACCAGAGGTAGAGACCAGAAGTAGCGACCAGAAGTAGTGACCATATGTAGCGACCAGAGGCAGTGACCAGAGGTAGCGACCAAAGGCAGAAGTGACGAGGGGTAGTGACCAGAGGTAGCGACCGAAGGCAGAAATGGCCAGTAGTAATCAGAGGTAGTGATTAAAAGTAGCGACCAGATGTAACGACCAGAGTTAGTGACCTGTTGTAGTGACCAAATGTTGAGACCAGATGTAGCGACCAGAGGTAGTGACCTGATGCAGTGACCAAATGTTGCGACCAGATGTAGTGCCCAGAGGCAGTGACAAGAGGCAGCGACCAGAGGTAGCAACCAAAGGAAGCAGTGCCCAAAGGTAGCGGCCAGAGGTAGCAACCAAAGGCAGTAGTGACCAAAGGTAGCGACCAGAGGTAGAGATCAGACACAGCGACCAAAGGTAGCGACCAGAAACAGTGATCAGAGGTAGCGACTAAAGGCACTAGTGACCAGAGGTAAAGACTAGATGTAGCGACCACAGGTAGCGACCAAAGGCAGTAATGACCAGAGGTAATGACTACATGTAGCGACCACAGGTAGCGACCAAAGGCAGTAGTGACCAGAGGCAGCAACCAAAGGTAGTAGTGACCAGAGGTAGCGACCAGAGGTACCGACCAGAGGTAACCGACCACAGGTATCGACCAGAGGTAGCAACGAGCGGCAACTTCAAAGTCAGCGTGCGAAAACAAACTTTCGCGGACGCTAATGAGGACTGGTCGCTTGCTTCGAAAAACTGGGCGCAAGTGGAGAGAGAGAGAGAGAGAGAGAGAGAGAGAGAGAGAGAGAGAGAGAGAGAGAGAGAGAGAGTCTGAATGTAATCGCCCTGAAGAAATACTAGGCGATGGGGGGGGCGTTCCGTTTAATTCTGAGTCTGTGTCGCTGGCCATCTCGATATTGCTTGCAGACACTCCACCCAGTCTGAACGCATCGGATCTAATTCCTTGCGGGAATTTGTATATTCTATTTAATGCTGTGCTTTTTTCTTATTATTTTTTTTACAGATTACATATTCTATTTAATTCTGTACTTTTTTCTTTTTTTACGGATTACACATTACATTTATTTCCGTACTTTTTTCTTATTTTTTTTTACAGATTACATATTCTATTTAATTCTGTACTTTTTCCCTTTCTTTACAGATTACATATTATATTTAATTCAGTACTTTTTCATTTGTTTATAGATTACATGTCCTATTTAATTCAGTACTTTTTCTTAGTTTTTTTTTTACAGATTACATATATTTAATTCAGTGTTTTATTTCTTTTTTTTATAGATTACATAATCTATTTAATTCAGTTTTTCTTTTTTTTGCCAACCAGAGAAAGTATATACCTCACGCACCCTTAATGTTTAACATTTGTATTTAATTATGCTTATTTATTCTTTCCGAATTTGTATATTCTATTTAAAATTCAGTGTTTTATTTCCTTTTTTTGGTTATCAGGGAAGGCACTTCACGTATTCTCAGGGTTTAGCGTTATTATTTATCTATGTTTATTTATTCCTTAAATATTTTTCATGACTAAACTATAGTATTGATTCCAAAGACCATAAATTGTCTGTTGCAATTCTTGAAATAAATATCAATTAAGTCATATCTGTGTATGTGTACGGGTGTGTAATATTCTTGGATATTTGTACACCTGTGTACTTTTCTTATTATTGAAGTTGCATAGGAACTCTCCAGATGTCGATGAAAGGAGAGAGAGAGAGAGAGAGAGAGAGAGAGAGAGAGAGAGAGAGAGAGAGAGAGAGAATATTTGTGTGAACTATTCTTGTACATTTGTACACATATACTTTTCTTATTATTGCCCCTTAAGTAAGAGAGAGAGAGAGAGAAAGAGAGAGAGAGAAGAGAGAGAGAGAGAGAGAGAGAGAGAGTATTTGTGTAACTATTCTTGATCATTTGTACACCTGTTTTTTATTACTGGAGTTGCATAAGAACTCTCCAGATGTCGATGAGGGGAGAGAGAGAGAGAGAGAGAGAGAGAGAGAGAGAGAGAGAGAGAGAGAGAGAGAGAGAGAGAGAGAGAGAGAGAGAGAATACTTCGTGCCTCTCTATATGAGTTTTAATGTAACAGAAAGAGAGAGAGAGAGAGACTACCTTATGCCCCTCTAAATAAGTTATAAGTTTTAATGAGACTTTATAAGTTTATAAGTATAAGTACTAAGCAAGCAAAAGTTCCTTTGAAACATTCCCCTGACCCACACAAAAAAAAAAAAAAAAACTCTCCATCTGCACATATAAAAAATAGGGACCAGCGGCTTCCTCGTAACTCCTCAGAAAGTTTCCCCTAACTCGGAATCATCACTTTTATAGGTTTGTTATTGCTATAAGTGGGGCAACAACTCTCTTTATTTTTATATATTTGTTTTAGATAAAAAGTTCTTAGGGGACGGTGTGACAAAACGGTAGGCTGGAGGTGGCGTCCCTGTCATCTACAAAATTCGAGAAAGATTTTTTTGAGACTACAGAATTATTATTATTATTATTATTATTATTATTATTATTATTATTATTATTATTATTATTATTATTATTATTATCATTCAGAAGATGAGCCCTATTCATAGGGAACAAGCCCACCAAAGGGGCCACTGACTTGAAATTCAAGCTTCCAAAGATTATTATTATTATTATTATTATTATTATTATTATTATTATTATTATTATTATTATTATTATTTAGAAGATGAGCCCTTCATATGGAATAAGCCCACCAAAGGAGCCATTGACTTAAAATTCAAGCTTCCACAGATAATAATAATAATAATAATAATAATAATAATAATAATAATAATAATAATAATAATAATATAATAATTATTATTATTATTATTATTATTATTATTATTATTATTATTATTATTATTATTATTACTCAGAAGATGAACCCTATTCATATAGAACATGTCCACCAAAGGGGCCATTGCCCTGAAATTCAAGCTTCCAGAGAATATTATGGTGTTCATTCGAAATACAGAAAGAGGAGATCAGTTATTAGAAAAACAGATAAATTACCAAATCAATAAATACATAAAAATGTAAGTAAAATATAAAAATACAACTGTTTCCTGTATGTTCTTTTATTTTTTTTTTTTTATTTTCTAGAAGAACAGTCTTTGAAATTTGTGAAAAGAACACGAATTATCAGCCCATGTTACATAAGAAATTTTGAACCGTCCCCCAAAAAAAAAAAAAAAGAGACAATAGCCAATGCTACATACGAAATTTTGAACAGTAACCCTAACCCCCAAAACAGACAATAACCCATGCTGTATACGAAATTTTGAACACCCCCAAAAAAAGACAACAGCCCTTTGCGAGATTTTGAACCTTCCCCCCCCCCACAAAAAATCAGTAGCCCATATTATATATCAGATTTTGAACCATTCCCCCTCCCCTCAAAAAAAAAAAAGACAATAGCCCATGCTAAATAGGAAATTCTGAACCGTTCCCCCCTCAAAAAAAAAGCAACAGCCCATGTTTTATAGGAAATTTTGAACCATTTCCCACCCCACCCCCAATAAAAAGACAATAGCCAGTGCTACATACGTAATTTTGAACAGTAACCCCCAAAAAAAAAAAAGACAATAGCCCATACTGTAAACGAAATTTTGAACCATCCTTCCCCACCTACAAAAAAAAAAAAAAAAAAAAGCCCTTCTTTATTTGATATCACTACTTTCTCGTGATCTTAAATGGGAAAATTGAGTCTGCAGTTGTATGTATGTAGTATATTGTTATATACAGGAAGCTTTCGCCAACTTGATCAGTTGGCCTCTTCAGTCTGAACAAAGTTTTTATTCAGGCTGAAGAGACGACTGATCGAGTTGGCGAAAGCTTCCTGTATATAGCAATATAATACGTACTATCAGGGCTTTATTTTTCCAAAGCCTTGTTGAATACGTCAACCAATTTCTTCATTCCAAAGTCTCACACACACACACACACGGGCTCTCTCTCTCTCTCTCTCTCTCTCTCTCTCTCTCTCTCTATATATCTATATATATATATATATATATATATATATATATATATATATATATATATATATATATATACTCTATATATATATATATATATATATATATATATATATATATATATATATATATATATATATATATATATATATATATATACCCCTTCACACAGAGTACAGCCAAAATATTGACCCAATTACCGCCATAGGTGATTTTCCAAGCCCCCTCCATTTTGAGTTAATCCATTACCGAACAATGAACCGTTTGAGCGCCAATGTTAAAAAAATATTACGGGAATTGTAGGCTTATCTCTCAGGCAAAATAAGTCCAAAAATCATTGGGGCGGCCGTGTATTGCAAAGCGTGACTGCCATATTTAAAAAATGACATTTTAGTTGTTTGGTTTAAAAGGGCTGGCATTTACAAAAAAAAAAAAAAAAAATACGGTATTTTAATTGTATGATTAATTTAAAAGGGCTGGAATTTAAAATAAAAAAAAAATGCGCCGAAGTGTCTTCGGCGCAATCGAGTTTTCTGTACAGCCGCTACAGCGTACAATCAAGGCCACCGAAAATAGACCTATCTTTCGGTAGTCTTGGTATATTGCTGCATGAGCCGCGACCCATGAAACTTTAACCAAGAACCGGTGGTGGCCTGGCCTATAACGTTGCCAGAAGCGCGATTATGGCTAGCTTTAACCTTAAATAAAATGAAAAAAATAAAAACCACTGAGGAGGCTAGAGGGCTGCAATTTGGTATGTTTGATGATTGGAGGGTGGATGATCAACATACCGATTTGCAGCCCTCTAGCCTCAGTAGTTTTTAAGATCTGAGGGCGGACAGAAAAAGTGCTGACAGACTTAAGTGCGGACGCACAAACAAAGCCGGCATAATAGTTTTCTTTTCTAAAAGCTAAAAAAGACGATATTTCAATTGGGTCTATATTTAAAAGGCCTGCCATTTAAAAAAAGAGACGATATTTTAATTGCATGCTTGACAGATCCAATATGAACTCGAGAGAGAGAGAGAGAGAGAGAGAGAGAGAGAGAGAGAGAGAGAGAGAGACTGTAGTAACGGCTGCTTCACAAAGCGTGGCCTTCCTTGGAGAAACAACGGATTATAATCGAGCGATTATCTTGTTGTTTTGCCACGGTTGGGTCGGTAAACAGGCAATGGAGACCTGATTGTGGGTGTGTAGTGTATGCAGATTGAGTTAGCATTGTAGTTTAGTCACGTTTACTCTATGAAAACAGATTTCACTGACCAGAAACGAAGCCTACACACGTAGTAGGTTCACAATCACTGCCCTTAAATGGAAGACTGCAGTGTCTGCAAAAATACAAAACTAAGAATAATGGTAGATACTCCCTTGCCTTACTACTGATTTTGCAGATACTGCAATACAAATGGAACCCCCCTAACCACTCGTGGAAAGCACTGAAGAATCATTCTGAAAATGGTAGATACTGCAGTTTTCCCTTGCCTTACTGCTGATTTTGCAGATACTGCAAACTGGACCCCCTAAACACTCGTGGAAAGCGTTGAAGAATCATTCTGAAAATGGTAGATACTGCAGTCTCCCCTTGCCTTACTGCTGATTTTGCAGACACTGCAAACGGGACCCCCTAAACACTCGTGGAAAGCGTTGAAGAATCATTCTGAAAATGGTAGATACTGCAGTCTCCCCTTGCCTTACTGCTGATTTTGCAGACACTGCAAGCGGGACCCCCTAAATACTCGTGAAAAGCATTGAAGAATCATTCTGAAGCTGCAGTAAATTGTGCACTAGTGTTTTACGAGCCCAATAGGTGGCATATCTCAATTTCGAAAATTTTTTGCAGATACTGGTCTTCCATTTTAAGGCAGTATGTCCTTGATGAGTACTAGCCACGACGTAAGTTGCTAATCACAGTATTAACGACATTAGCTCTATAAATTGAATTCATCTATAATAATTATACAAAATTCATGGGGAAATTAATTTAAAATCACTATGACACTAATGGAAATCGGAGCTAAGCTTCTACGCAGAAATTCACAGCTGCCAAAGAAGGGAAAATGTATTCCTATATACTATATATCCCAGTTGAGTAATACCGGTATTACTTCAGTACAAATATATGTATGTGTATATAGGCCTATATATATATATATTTATAATATATTCTGTTATATTTCCAGTGTTGACAGTTAATGTAGCAACCATAGACTTATTGACAATTGCGTCAATATCTTACAGTTGGTGACAGCACCCACCAATTACCATAATATAACAAAATACAATATGGATGTATTTCGTATTTTCTATGAGTATCTCTCTCTCTCTCTCTCTCTCTCTCTTCTCTCTCTCTCTCTCTCTCTCTCATTCACTTTCTTACTCATTTTTATATAACTTTTTATAAAAATTTTCAGTTTTAACATATTGTGAATAAAAGAGAGTGAAAAATAAATAAATACACAAAAATACTTTTTTAATGCTAAAATAAGTAAAATTGTTTATTTTTGTTTTAATTTTTAATTTTTGAATTTTTAGGTTGCCGTTCTTGTCTGGATGTGGGTTCTCAGGTACACACACACACATATATATATATATATATATATATATATATATATATATATATATATATATATATATATATATATATATATATATATATATATATATATATATATATATATATATATATATATATATATATATATATATATATATATATATATATATATATATATATATTTGTACCAGAGAACCCACATCCACACAAAAACGAAAAACTGAAAAATTTTAAAAATTAAACAAAATTAAAATAAATACGAACAAACAACATTTTTACTTCTTTTAACATTAAAAAACGCAAAACAAAACAAACTACCGTTTCCTCTCCCCTCATCAGACCATAGAGGCGACCATCCCTGTCTGAAATATCGCATCGCCCGAAACCTGCCTCTTTGGTGTCCACACCCACCCTGCCACATCCCATATTCAGATAAGCTGCTGCAGGAGGAGGAGGAGGAGGGGGGGGAGGGGGAGGGGGAGGAGGGAAAGGATGAGGGGGAGGAGGCAGGGAGGGGAGGAGAGGGGAGGAGGAGGAAATGAGGAGGAGGAGGAGGAGTAAATGGAGGAGGAGGAGGAGGAGGAGGAGGAGGAGGAGGAGGAGGAGGAGGAGGAGGAGGAGGAGGAGGAGGAAGGAAAGAAGGAGGGGGAGGAGGAGGACGAGGAGGAGGAGGAAAAAGAGGAGGAGGAGGGAAAGGAGGAGGATGAAGAAAAGGAGGAGGAGGAGGTAGAGGAGGAAGAATAGGAGGAGGAGGAGGAGAAGGAGGTAGAGTAGGAAGAATAGGAGGAGGAAGAGGAGGAGGAGGAGGAGAGGAAAGAGAGGAGGAGGAAAAAGGAGGAGGAGGAGGAGGAGGAGGAGGAGGAGGAGGAGGAGGAGGAGGAGGAGGAGGAGGAGGAGGAGGAGGAGGAAAAGGACGAGGAGGAGGAGGAGGAGGAAAAGGACGAGGAGGAGGCATCCTTAAACGCCCACATTTATCCCTTTTCAAACCTCTTTTATTTCTCCATCTCTCTTATTCCGGTGTCACAAAAAATGGGGTCCACTTTGCTGTGAATGGAAAGGGAATTCTTCCCCTCTTATTCCGACGTCATAGAAAAAGACGTACAGTTTGAGCCGGATGAAAAGGGGGGGGGAAGGAGTGAAGAAAGATGAGGAAAATGCGGAAAAAGAAAGAAAAGATGATTAATTAAAGGGTGGAGAGCATACCCGGATAAGGTAATTATGGGTTGGACTGTGGGAGAGGTGCAGAAAATGACAAGCAAGGAAGGTCAAACGGGAAACGTCTTGTTTTGGAAACGTTTTCCAGGGACTCTCCTCCTTTTGGAAACGTTTCCAGGGACTCTCCTCCTCTTGGAAACGTTTCCAGGGACTCTCCTCCTTTTGGTCTACTCCTTTCAAAAACGTTTCTGGGGACCCTCCTGCTTTTGGAAATGTTTCCAGGGACTCTCCTCCTTTTGGAAATGTTTCCAAGGAACCCCTCTTTTGGAAACGTTTCCAGGGAATCCCTCCTTTGGAAATGTTTCCAGGGACTCTCCTCCTCTTGGAAACATTTCCAGGGACTCTCCTCCTTTTGGTCTACTCCTTTCAAAAACGTTTCTGGGGACCCTACTGCTTTTGGAAACGTTTCAGGGACTCTCCTCCTTTTGGAAATGTTTCCAGTGAATCTCTCCTTTGGAAACGTTTCCAGGGACTCTCCTCCTGTTGGAAATGTTTCCAGGGAATCCCTCTTTTGGAAATGTTTCCAGGGACTCTCCTCCTTTTGGAAATGTTTCCAGGGAATCCCTCTTTTGGAAATGTTTCCAGGGACTCTCCTCCTTTTGGAAATGCTTCCAGGGAATCCTTCTTTTTGGAAACGTTTCCAGGGTCTCTCCTCCTTTTGGAAACGTTTCCAGGGACTCTCCTCCTTTTGGAAACGTTTCCAGGGACTCTCCTCCTTTTGGAAACGTTTCCAGGGACTCTCCTCCTTTTGGAAACGTTTCAGGGACTCTCTTCCTTTTGGAAACGTTTCCAGGGACTCTCCTCCTTTTGGAAACGTTTCCAGGGACTCTCCTCCTTTTGGAAACGTTTCCAGGGACTCTCCTCCTTTTGGAAACGTTTCCAGGGACTCTCCTCCTTTTGGAAACGTTTCCAGGAACTCTCCTCCTTTTGGAAACGTTTCCAGGGACTCTCCTCCTTTTGGAAACGTTTCCAGGACTCTCCTCTTTTTGGAAACGTTTCCAGGGACTCTCCTCCTTTTGGAAATGTTTCCAGGACTCTCTCCTCCTTTTGGAAACGTTTCCAGGAACTCTCCTCCTTTTGGAAACGTTTCTCCCTCCTTTTGGAAATGTTTCCAGGACTCTCCTCCTTTTGGAAACGTTTCCAGGGACTCTCCTCCTTTGGAAACGTTTCCAGGGACTCTCCTTTTTGGAAACGTTTCCAGGACTTTTGGAAACGTTTCCAGGACTCTCCTCCTTTTGGAAACGTTTCCAGGGACTCTCCTCCTTTTGGAAACGTTTCCAGGACTCTCCTCCTTTTGGAAACGTTTCAGGACTCTCCTCCTTTGGAAACGTTTCCAGGGACTCTCCTCCTTTTGAAACGTTTCCAGGGACTCTCCTCCTTTTGAAACGTTTCCAGGGACTCTCCTCCTTTTGGAAACGTTTCCAGGGACTCTCCTCCTTTTGGAAATGTTTCCAGGGACTCTCCTCCTTTTGGAAACGTCTCCAGGGTCTCTCCTCCTTTTGGAAACGTTTCCAGGGACTCTCCTCCTTTTGGAAACGTTTCCAGGGACTCTCCTCCTTTTGGAAACGTTTGGAAACGTTTCCAGGAACTCTCCTCTTTTGGAAACGTTTCCAGGGACTCTCCTCCTTTTGGAAACGTTTCCAGGGGACTCTCCTCCTTTTGGAAACGTTTCCAGGGACTCTCCTCCTTTTGGAAACGTTTCCAGGGACTCTCCTCCTTTTGGAAACGTTTCCAGGGACTCTCCTCCTTTTGGAAACGTTTCCAGGGACTCTCCTCCTTTTGGAAACGTTTCCAGGGACTCTCCTCCTTTTGGAAACGTTTCCAGGGACTCTCCTCCTTTTGGAAACGTTTCCAGGGACTCTCCTCCTTTTGGAAACGTTTCCAGGAACTCTCCTCCTTTCGGAAACGTCTCCGGGAACTCTCCTCCTTTTGGAAACGTTTCCAGGGACTCTCCTCCTTTTGGAAACGTTTCCAGGAACTCTCCTCCTTTTGGAAACGTTTCCAGGGACTCTCCTCCTTTTGGAAACGTTTCCAGGGACTCTCCTCCTTTTGGAAACGTTTCCAGGGACTCTCCTCCTTTGGAAACGTTTCCAGGGACTCTCCTCCTTTTGGAAACGTTTCCAGGGACTCTCCTCCTTTTGGAAACGTTTCCAGGGACTCTCCTCCTTTTGGAAACGTTTCCAGGGACTCTCCTCCTTTTGGAAACGTTTCCAGGGACTCTCCTCCTTTTGGAAACGTTTCCAGGAACTCTCCTCCTTTTGGAAACGTTTCCAGGGACTCTCCTCCTTTTGGAAAAGTTTCCAGGGACTCTCCTCCTTTTGGAAACGTTTCCAGGGACTCTCCTCCTTTCGGAAACGTCTCCGGGAACTCTCCTCCTTTTTGAAAAGGTTTCCAGGGACTCTCCTCCCTTTGGAGACGTTTCCAGGGACTCTCCTTTTGGAGACGTTTCCAGGGACTCTACTGCTTTTGGAAATGTTTCCGGGAATCCCTGTTTTGAAAACGTTTCTTGGGACCCCCTCTTTTGGAAACGTTTCTTAGGACTTCCTCTTTTGGAAACGTTTCCAAGGGAATCTCCTCCTTTTGGAAACGTTTCCAGGGACTCTCTTCATTTCAGAAACGTTTCCAGGGACCCTCTTCCGTTTGGAAACGTTTCCAGGGACTCTCCTCCTTTTGGAAACGTTTTCATGGGTTCTCCTCTTTATAAAAAACGTTTCTAAGGACTCTCCTTCTTTAGAAAACGTTTCTGGGAAATATCCTCCCGTTAAAAACGTCTCCAAGCTTCGGAAAAACGTCAGACGCTTAAAATGTGGATTCTGTGAAACAATGATCTATTTAGTAATTACGTACGTAGTAAAATCTGCAGTGTCAAGAAACACGAAGACTTGTAATTTACAAATATACTTTGTAACTAAGACAGGGAATAATCAGATAGTTCATATAATTCCGCAGTTACAACAAACAAAATAAATTTAACGATACAAACTGTGTCGTAGTTTAATGAAGCCTTTTTTCTCTGCCAGTTGCAAAACGCACAGAAATGCAATTTGCAAATGATTTATACCTTAATTCTATAACGACAAATGCGCAGAAGAAAATATTTTATAAAATACAATTGAAAATAACAACCGTCTTCAAACCGTTGCTATGTTATAATAACTAATAAGATGGTTATATTATTTTCTCAAGCGTTCTTTGCACGCGATGCATGCACGCAAATTACAGAAACACCTGGACGGGACACAACGCCTATTTAATACCTGCAATCCGAAGTCTAATTTGGGTAACTTTCTCCTCATGCATTGTTAAATGAATTGTGTGTGTGTTTCCGAGAGATCTCAGTTCATGATAATGAAAAGCTGTTCACACTTCACAAGCCCATTTTTGTAGGAAAAGTTAGCAGAAATGGATTTTTCCTATGTCTAACTTATTATTATTATTATTATTATTATTATTATTATTATTATTATTATTGCTAAGAAATTCACAATCTCGTGAAAAACAATCTATGTAACAGAAATCCACAATTATATAGTAAACTATATTACTACGTATTTTGCATAGTAATATGGTTCACTATATAATTGTGGATTATTATTATTATTATTATTATTATTATTATTATTATTATTATTATTATTATTATTATTATTATTATTATTATTATTATTATCATTATTATTATTATTATTATTATTATTATATACAAATACTCACAGTAGCAGGAGTCTACTACTGGAGAAACAAATCCACAGTTATGTATGGGTACAAATATATTAAAAAATAAATCTGTACAGAGAGCCTTTGGGAATCAGTTCGATTCCCGTTTTCAACAGAACATTCCCGAAAGCTCTTTGGAGAGATCTATTTTTTTTTTTATATATTTGTACCCATACATAACTGTGGATTTGTTTCTCCATTATTATTATTATTATTATTATTATTATTATTATTATTATTATTATTATTATTATTATTATTATTATTATTATTATTATTATTATTAAAGAGAATGGCAGCATTAGTGGAATTGATTTTATATACGGTCTTTTCAATTCCTCTTATTTATTTTCTCCTCATCATGGCTGATATTTGCTAATGAAGAGAAGAAAATGCAAAGAGAGGAATTGAAAAGACTGTATATAAAATCAACTCCACTGATGCTGCCATTCTCTTTAACAAGACATGTTTGAAAGAGGGTCTACTATTATTATTATTATAATTATTATTATTATTATTATTATTATTATTATTATTATTATTATTATTACTATTATTATTATTATTATTATTATTATTATTATTATTATTATTATTACAGGTTTTGTTAAACAAAATGGCAGTTCCAACAGCATTTATTTTATATAGTAAGCGCTCAATTCGTCTTATCAATTGCTTTTCTTGCGCTGGAATGGTTGCAAGCAATTGACCGATATTCATATCCGGTGGTTTAGTGATGTGTAAATTACTATATAAAATAAATGCTGTTGAAACTGCCATTTTGTTTAACAAAACCTGTATTAAAGAAGGTCTTTTCTTTATTATTATTATTATTATTATTATTATTATTATTATTATTATTATTATTATTATTATTATTATTATTATTATTACAGGTTTTGTTAAACAAAATGGCAGCTTCAACAGCATTTATTTTATACAGTAAACGCTCAATTCGTCTTATCAACTGATAAGACGAATAGAGCGTTACTATATAAAATAAATGCTGTTGAAACTGGCATTTTGTTTAACAAAACCTGTATCAAAGAAGGTATTTTTCCTATTATTATTTTTTGGAAAAGATAATCCCTTGAATCGAATTTAACTACTGCGTTACCTAGGCACAGAGACTGGCTGAGTGGGAGCAATGTACAAGACCTTCTCATTCATTATTTCTCAAATTGCTCTGGAATCCGTAGTCACGTCTCTCTCTCTCGACGTAACTTTGCCGGATCTATGTTAAGACTGACAAACAGACAGGTACTTCATTATGCAGTGGAGCCCGACACGGTGCACTGTCAGCACTATACTTAAGGCTCTTTTGACTATATCTCCGTTCATATTCTCTCTCCTCGACCCTCTGCTAACAACTGATTCACAGTGCAGTTGGAAAAGGGTTTTCCTCCAGTTGCACATTTAAATAAACCTTTTAGTTTTCTGTAAAAGAAAACAATTGTGCCGGCTTTGTCTGTCCGCCCTCAGATCTTAAAAACTACTGAGGCTAGAGGCCTGCAAATTGGTATGTTAATCATCCACCCTCCAGTCGTCAAACATACCAAATTGCAGCCCGATATCCTCAGTGCTTTTTATTTTATTTAAGGTTAAAGTTAGCCATAATCGTGCTTCTGGCAATGCTATAGGACAGGCCACCACTAGGCCGTGGTTAAAGTTTCATGGGCCACGGCTCATACACATTATACCAAGATCACCAAAAGATAGATCTGTTTTCGGTGGCCTTGATTATAATACGCTGTAGCGGCTGTACGGAAAATTCGATTGCGCCGAAGTTTCTTGTTTACTCTTAATATCTCTTTCAGCACTGAGTGACCTCATCATAGGTTAAAGCGCTTGCTTGATTGACCTTTGACCTTTGACCTAAGTTTTTTTTTTTTATATTCAATCCGTGGATGACTGTGAATGATTACTAGAAAATCTTTATCGTCTGAGGAATCAAGACTTCTAGACTTTACTGCATAAACAAGGCTAAACGTCTGGGTCACTTAAAAAGAACATACCTCAGTGCCCAAGTTACGTGTAAGTTGGCATAACTGATGGGCAGGGGTACACCCCAAGTTAAAGGATAGACTGGAGTAACTTCAAAACAACTCGGACCAAGTTCAGACTTTCGTCTTGATAGTCAGGATGGAGTTTAGGATGTGGCCAGGAACGAGGTACTTATGGACTTACGTACTTGAGTACTTTAATGTTTCCTGCGTGGTAAATGACAGTCGACTTGTCGATATTCGACGTCTACTCGTGGTAAGAGCAAATTTTCGACAAGTCGACAGCATTTAAGGGCTTGTTGGAGATATGTAATAGATATATAATTGCTCTCAAGTATATTTAATTGCTTTCTCCAAGGAAAATGACAATCGACACGTCGATATTCGACGTCTACTCGTGGTAAGATCAAATTTTCGACAAGTCGACAGCATTTAAGGGCTTCTTGAGATACACAATAGATATATAATTGCTCTCAAGTAATTAATTCTTTCCTGCAAAGAAATCGACAATCGACATGTCGAAACTCGACATCTACTCATGTCAAGTTCAAATTTTCGACAAGCGTCGACAGCATATAAGAAAGACTAACTGGAGATATAAAACTGCTCTCAATTTCCTCCTGCAATGAAAACGACGATCGACATGTCGAAACTCGACTTTCTACTCGTGTCAAGAGCAAAATTTTCGACAATTCGATAGCATATAGGAAGAATATATATACATATAATTGCTACCAAGTGCTTAAAGGAAAATGACAGTCGAGATGTGTCTACATTCGACGTATTCGCCAAATTTTCGACAAGAGTCGACAGAACGCAGGGCCATACGCTGTTTCTCACTGGAGATATAT
The DNA here is from genome assembly GCF_040412425.1 of Macrobrachium rosenbergii. Lineage (NCBI taxonomy): Eukaryota > Metazoa > Arthropoda > Malacostraca > Decapoda > Palaemonidae > Macrobrachium > Macrobrachium rosenbergii. The sequence continues at coordinate 75,791,488 of NC_089750.1, forward strand.
ATGTTACAGGGAATATGTGAAATCAGGGATTTCACGAAACCCTTAGGGAATTTGTGAAATGACCTAGGAACGTTTGATCCTGAGGGCTAGTACTAAACACAGCAAAACAGTGATTCATCTAAATGTTTCGCCGTGTTTAGTTCTAGCCCCTAGGGGGTGTTAGCTCTATTTCGCTGTGTTTAGTACTAACCCCTGGGGGAGCCAAATGCCCCTAAGCACATTTGATCCTCCAGTGGCTAGTACTAAACACGGCAAAACAGTTAGATGAATCACTGTTTTGCCGTGTTCAGTACTAGCCCCCGGGGATCAAAATAATGTTCCGAAGCGAGCTGGTCATTTCACATATTTCTGTAAAGTATATAGCTGCTCAATTTAGCACGCCTCGAAAATTGTAGCTAAGAAAACGAGTTAAATGTTTTTCCCCACAAGATTAACGAGACCTGCCACCTGGGTCTTTTCTCTATCCCAGGCTACGGGTAAACAAAACTCGACAGTTAAAAACTTGATCGAGTTAATGAGTTTTGTATCTCTCTCTCTCTCTCTCTCTCTCTCTCTCTCTCTCTCTCTCTCTCTCTCTCTCTCTCTCCAGTCACTCAAGCCACTGAATTCAACGAACAAATCCAGATAATAGTGTTTAAACAATTGTCATGAGTTACCTAATTACCGTGTCAGGTGTCTTGTCAATTAGACCTGAATTGTCTCTCATTGTCTCTCGTCTGGATTGCTCTCATTATGTCTGTCTGTATGTCTGTCTGTTTCTCTTTCCCTAAAAGGTCTCTCATCCAGTTGTCATTCCATGTGTGTACTTCCCAAAAATATTTAATGCATTTATTTGTTCTCTTATTCCTTTGGTTCATTTCTTGTTTTTTTTTTCTTTGATATCATAAAGAACATTTTAAAGAGATGTATTTTAGAATGTCAGTCGAATTTCTTCAGTTCATTAGATATATATGCATACACAGACACATACACACATATTTATATACATATATATATATATGTGTATATATACACACATACATAGCAATCAGTCATAATGTGTTATGGAATTTTTGAATGCAATGTCAATAATCAACAGAATTAAATCTAAATTTAATTTTTCGTGAAGGTAATATTTCAATATTTAAAATACAATACATACCCATTTTGCATTCTAAGGAAGCAGTCGTTCATAATGTACTGGGAATATTTTGAACCAATCCTGAACACTGTCCATCTTTCTCTTTCCAGTGCCACTTCTGGAATAGCCTGCGAAGAAGCCATGTGATCCAGAGAAAGGACAGACCCCCTCCCCCCTTCAAAATATTTCTAGAACACCCCCTTGGCCAACGCCATCGATTAGTGCAAGAAGGGAACGCACAGACACTCAAACACAGAGAAAGAGAGAGAGAAAAAAAAAAAACCAGCTAAGGGAGCCAAGGACTTCATGAATTTCCAGAGAACAAAGAACCAGAGGTACGACAAAAAGCCTGGAAGAGAGAACAGCCTTCGCCATGTTGTGACTGGAGACAGAGAGAGAGAATCCCGCCCGCCAGCTAGCCAGTTAGCTATCTCGAGCTAGCTAGCTACAGGCTACTTCGCCGGGAAATAGCGAGCTCGGCAGCGAGAGAGAGAGGCGGCTGGACCACCACCAACATTGCCAACACTTCTTTCTGCTACAGCAGAAGAGGAAGAAGGAGGAGGACCTACCAGCAATTTGGCAAGAGTGGCTCTCGACACGAGGTGAGATCATTGTTAGTAGAACATGAAGCTAAGGGGGTGTGTGTGTGAGAAGGGGCGCCCCCAGGGGGAGGGAAAGCTGGGAAAATATTTTTTATTTATTTTTCATTTTTTTTGGCAATTTTTTTTCTGGGCACACCCAGGGTTTTTTTTTTTATTTTTTACAACTTTTTCCTTTTTTTAGCGGTGTTCCTGTTTGCGGTGTGGGATTTTGTTTTTTGTTAAATTGAGATTTTAATTTTTCTTCTGAATACGTACAAGTTTTCCTACCCATGATTTTTTTTTTTTTTTTACAATTTTTTTCTTGGGCACAGCCACGAATTATTTTTTTTTTTACGCAGTGTTCCTGTCTGTGGTGTGGGATTTTTTTTTTTTTAGTTAAATTGGAATTTTAATTTTGTTTTCTGAATACATACAAGTTTTCCCAGAATAGGAAATTAAAACATCAAAATGTTCAGGGCAGTTGCTGTGATTGATTTTGTTTGGTTCTGTGTGATTGTAAATCTATATATATATATAAATACATACATACACACATACACATATATATATATATATATATATATATATATATATATATATATATATATATATATAAATCATATATATATGAAATCAACACACAATCATGTGTGGGAACAGAAATAAATTTCTGACTCACATCAGGATCGAACCCAGGTCTTTCAATTGAAAGACGAGACTGCTGCCAACCAAGCCACACAAGTCATAAAAGATGCTGGAACCTGAGTACCGCTGTACCTGAGGCTGTACCTGGGCAGGCTAACTGCCTTGCATACCAACGTGTTTTTCCCAACTTCTTAATTGCACTCAGGTTCCAACTTCTTTTATGACTAGTGTGGCTTGGTTGCCAGCGGTCTCGTCTTTCAATTGAAAGACCTGGGTTCGATCCCGATGTGAGTCAGGAATACATACATATATATATATATATATATATATATATATATATATATATATATATATATATATATATATATATATATATATATATATATATATATATATAATATATATATATAATTTATATATACATACATACATACATAACACACAACGCTGTCATTAAAATTTAGCAAATGTGCGCACTCAGAAAAGATAACAAAAATAAACACACACACACACACACACACACACACACACACACACACACAAAAGGCCACTGGTGAAATATCATTATTCGACAAGCAATATATCATCACTGCGGACGGATGATGAAGGAAGAGGTTAAATGAATGTGACACAAATGCCAAACGTCCATTTGAGAAATAATCTAGACACAGGAATAATTGAGAATTCACTGTATTACGAATTTTGATGAATTTTGATTGTCTGTAAACGTGAGTCAGGCGTAGGCATCGTGAGGTTTGAAAAAAATACAAGGTTTATTTATAAAATTCTTATATTTAAAAGTCAAGAAAATGAAAAGGTCAAGCAAATCACTTTTAAAATACATATAGTTCTTATATTTAAAAGGTCAAGAAAATCAGTTTTAAAATACATATAATTCTTATATTTAAAAGGTAAAAAAAATAAATGTTAAAATACATATAATTCTTATATTTAAAAGGTCAAGAAAATCAATTTCAAAATACAAATGATTCTTATATTTAAAAGGTTAAGAAAATCAATTTTAAAATACATATAATTCTTATATTTAAAAGATTAAGAAAATCAATTTTAAATACATACAATTCTTACATTTAAAAGGTCAAGAAAATCAATTTTAAAAATTCCCTTCTTCAAAATTTATAGAAATTTATTGGTTGAATTGAATATAGAATTTAGGCCAAAGGCCAAGCTCTGGGACCTATGATATCAATTGTTAGAAGAGGGTTGAGGAAAGTAAGATGGAAGAAAGAGAATATGAAAGGAGGTACAGTAAAAGGAAAATCATAATCTAAATGTAGGCAAAGATTGTAACCATGACACAGAAGGAACACTAAATGATAATTTATCTTGTATAGCAAAAACAATTACCATTCTTCTTAATATAATCGTATCAGGACCTAATAATTACTGTTTACCAGAAATAATCAGTTATAGATCATTTTCATCCTTCTTGCTTGTGGATTATCGGACCATACAGATTATCAAATCTTAAGATTTACTGGACTTTACGGACTATCGGACCTTATGGATTATCGAACCTTGCGGATTATTGAATCGTGTAGATTATCGAACCTTAAGGATTATCGGACCTTACGGATTATCGAACCTTATGGATTATCTGACCTTACGGATGATCGAACCTTACGGATTATCAGACCTTACGGATTATCGGACCTTACGGATGATCGAACCCCACGGATTATCGACTCTTACGGATTATCGAACCCCACTGATTATCGAACTTTACGGATTATCGGACCTTACGGATTATCAAACCCTACGGATTATCGAACCTTACAGATTATCGGACCTTACAGATTATCGGACCTTACGGATTACCGAACCTTACAGCTCATCGGACCTTACGGATTATCGTACCTTACAGATTATCGACCTTTACGAATTATCGGACCTTTCGGATTATCGAACCTTACGGATTATCGAACCCCACGGATTATCGAACCTCACGGATTATCAGACCCTACGGATTATCAAACCTTACGGACCATCGAACACAACGGATCATCGAACCTTACGGACCATCGAACCTTACGGATTATCGGACCGAAACCCGATAGAAAAATAATCCCACCTTTTAATCGTTGCGGGGGGAATCCAATGAAAGCCCTCTTTAGCGCAGGACAAAGCGAAGAAGGCGGCGTTGAACTGCGAAGTGGGACTGAACGAGTACCCTCACGAATCGCTTGATCATCGGGTTTCACAAAATATCGATCCGTCCGAGAGAGACTATTATCTGGGGGACTGAATTACTGAAAGGCTCCGATGAATGGATGACTTCAGTTATTATTATTATTATTATTATTATTATTATTATTATTATTATTATTATTATTATTATTATAATATATATATATATATATATATATATATATATATATATATATATATATATATATATATATATATATATATATATATATATATATATAAGCTTCTGGCTTCTAAGATTCTAATTAATAATTTTTCTTGAAGCTCAAATTGAGATGTATCTGTAATTTTTTTTTTTGGGGGGGGGAGCAAGTTATTTCTCTTAGTCTGTGACGAATATTGTGCCGGCTTTGTCTGTCCATCCGCACGTTTCCTGTCCGCAACTTTTTCTGTCCGCACTTTTTCTGACCGCACATTTTCTGTCCGCACTTTTTTCTGTCCTCACTTTTTCTGTCCACCCTCAGATCTTAAAAACTACTGAGGCTAGAGGGCTGCAAATTGGCATGTTGATCATCCACCCTCCAATCATCAAACATACCAAATGGCAGCCCTCTAGACTCAGTAGTTTTTATTTTATTTAAGGTTAAAGTTAGCCTTAATCGTGCTTAAGGCAATGACATAGGATAGGCCACCACCCTGCCGTGGTTGGAGTTTCATACAGAATTATACCGAGATCACCGAAAGATAGATCTATTTACGGTGGCCTTGATTATACGCTGTACAGAAAACTCGATGGCGCATTTTTTACTTTATCTTTTTTAACCTTTTAAAAACCTTTAAACACTTAAAAAAACTTTAAACCCCTTTAAAAAACCTTTAAACGCTTTAAAAAACTTTAAGCTCCTTTAAAAACATTTAAATCCCTCTTAAAAACCTTTAAACACTTTAAAAACCTTAACCCCCTTTAAAAATCCTTTAAACCTCTTTAAAAAACTTTAAACCCCCTTAAAAAACTTTTAAATCCCTTTAAAACATTTTTAAACACCTTTAAACAATTTAAACCCCCTAAAACCTTTAAACCCTTTAGAAACTTTTAACCTTAAAAAAAACTTTATACTGTTTAAAACAACCTTTAAACCCTTTAAAAATCTTTAAACCCCTTTAAAAAACCATTAAGCCCTTTTAAAAAACTTTAAACCCTTTAAAACAACCTTAAAACCCTTTTAAAAACCTTAAACCCCCTTACAAGCCTTTAAACCCCTTTAATAATCCTTTAACCCCTTTAAAACATTTATAAACACCTTTAAAAGACCCATACACCCCTTTAAAAGTTCACCTCGGCAAAGATTTAAAAAAAAAAAAACGCGCGTTCACACCCAGCGTGCAAAGTTAGAGCACCACAAAAAAAAAAAAACTCACCACCAGCGCGAAATTAATTTGAATGCGCAAAAAAATAAAAAAAAAAAACGCAAAGAGAAAAATTCCCACAGCAAATTCTGTTAATATTCGCAATGGTAGCTGGGGGGGAAGGGGGAGGGTGGGGGGGGGTGCCCAGGCAGTGGTATTTACGATGCCATTCGGTTGTAGTATTAAGCCTCTGAGCGCGGAGCGGAAGAGTTCTGAGTTGAGGAATGGAGGCGATTAGAATGGCGGATTTGGTGCAAACTCCACCCTCCCTTTCTCATTCTCTCATTCCCCCCACCTGTCACTCCTTTCCAACGCGCTGGCCAGAGATCTCTTGTTCATCAATTTCCACTCTATAAAAACTGTTAGACCATTTGTTCATCAATTTCCACTCTATAAAAAACTGTTAGACCATTTGTTCATCAATTTCCACTCCATAAAAAACTGTTAGACCATTTGTTCATCAATTTCCACTCCATAAAAAACTGTTAGACCATTTGTTCATCAATTTCCACTCCATAAAAACTGTTTGTTCATCAATTTTCACTCCATAAAAAACTGTTACCATTTGTTCATCAATTTCCACTCTATAAAAACTGTTAGACCATTTGTTCATCAATTTTCACTCCATAAAAACTGTTAGACCATTTGTTCATCAATTTCCACTCTATAGAAAACTGACAGGGCTTTTGTTCGTCAGTTTCCACGCTATAAAAAACCGAAAATAGATCTATCTTTCGCTGGTCTCGGTTTAATGCTGTATGGGCCGCGGCCCATGAAACTTGAACCACGACCCAGTGGTGGCCTATCCTATATCGTTGCCAGAAGCACAATTATGGCTAACATTAACCTTAAATAAGATAAAAACTACTGAAGCTAGAGGGCTGCAATTTGGTAGGTTTGTTGATTTGAGGGTGGATGATCAACGTCCCAACTTGCAGCCCTCTAGCCTCAGTAGTTTTTAAGATGCGAGAGCTGGCAGAAAAAGTGCAGACGGACAGACAAAGCCGGCACAATAGTTTTCTTTTACAGAAAACTAAAAGGGGAAAGCAAAAGTCATCAATTCAAGCTGCAAGACTCTTACTGTATTTTGCTGTCGCTTCAAAATCACGCCAAGAATTGATTCACGGAAGAAAAATAAATAACATAAAAAACAACCAAGAAAAACCAAAAAAAAAAAAACCCACCAATTTACCCTTGATTTAAAACCACCTAACAAAAAGTTCATCATTTATTGATGCCGATGAATAATGTCACGTGGTCAGCGGATTCCTGCCACCTCACGTGGTGGTGGTACCTAAAAAAAAAAAACTTTCCCATCACAGGAAAAAAAAAATCTTTTGTCAGTGTATTGCTGCGTCAGCAAAAATCAAATGCATCTGTTGTTGTCCTTTGATACAAGTATAACAATACCGGATGTATCATCGCACCTACAAAGTTCATGGGGATACATTGACACCATGTTTGTCGCTGCAAGCCAAGAGCTGAAAAGGCCTCTCTCTCTCTCTCTCTCTCTCTCTCTCTCTCTCTCTCTCTCTCTCTCTCTCTCTCTCTCAAAATGAAGACAGAGGTTCTTTTTTATCAGCCCCATCTAACGCGGAAACGCCTCGAAAGGATTATATGTCAACTTGAGGTCATAATGGAAAGGTCACACCATTAAAGGCTTAGGTCACGGATTCGCCTTAGATGAAAACAGAAGGCCCCTGTTATACAGAGAGAGAGAGAGAGAGAGAGAGAGAGAGAGAGAGAGAGAGAGAGAGAGAGAGAGAGAGGGGGGAGGCTTTGCAAATTGAGGCTGGGTCAACATGAGAGAAGAGAGAGAGAGAGAGAGAGAGAGAGAGAGAGAGAGAGAGAGAGAGAGAGAGAGAGAGAGGAGGGGGGGGGTTTTGCAAACTGATGATGAGTCAACATGAGAGAGAGAGAGAGAGAGAGAGAGAGAGAGAGAGAGAGAGAGAGAGAGAGAGAGAGAGACAAACTTTGGAATCGAGGCTGGGTCAAGATGTAAAAGAGAGAGAGAGAGAGAGAGAGAGAGAACTTTGGAGAAGAGGCTGGGTCAACATATGGGAGAGAGAGAGAGAGAGAATAGTCCTCTTTCTCCTCCTTTCGTCACAAACAGGTGGCGTCGAGGGGTTCTCATCAAAACAATCAAAGTCCATCAAAGTCGCTTGATTTTGGGATATGTTTTTTTTTGGGGGGCCCCTTTTTCTTTCGTTCTGATTCTCGGGGCTTCACTGCGCTACGGAAAAGGTCTGGCCTGTATAGTGTTTCGACATACAATGGACACAGGCTCTCTCTCTCTC
>NC_089750.1:75804706-75807206 GCF_040412425.1 Macrobrachium rosenbergii
ATACTTATAAGAGTAAATATAAACAGCTATTGGCTTACAGGTGATCCTCAATATAAGGCAAAAACGAAATATGTAGAATTATAAATTTTAATAATTTCAGCTTCCTGTAATCATTTACAGCAGTCATAAAAAAGTTTTATTATTAGAGAGAGAGAGAGAGAGAGAGAGAGAGAGAGAGAGAGAGAGAGAGAGAGAGAGAGAGAGAGAGAGAGAGAGAGAGAGCCATGATTGTTATACAATATTTTTCAAGTTTCTTTAATTGTATATCTTCCCTTTATAACAGTTAAGTATAATTGACAACCTGTCAATTAATCAGAGGTTGGGGAGAGAGAGAGAGAGAGAGAGAGAGAGAGAGAGAGAGAGAGAGGGGGAGGGGTTGGAGGGGGGGCTGTTGGAGGGGGTCTGTATTGATCTTGTTAAAGAATTCCTAAGTTGTAGTATCTGAATCTATACAACCAGATTTTTATTCAGTTTGAATCAAATTGCTGGCAATTTTAATACTTAGCTATGGTACCTGACTATATAAAACCAGATTTTTATTTAGTGTGAATAAAATTGTTAGTAATTTTAATACTTATTTGGGCTACAGTAACTGACTAAAAAAAATTTATATTTAGTTTGAATCAAATTGTTGGTAATTTTAATACTTAGTTGGGGGACAGTAACTGATAAAACCAGATTTTTATATAGTTTAAATCAAACTGTTGGTCCATTTAATACTTAGTTGGGGGACAGTAGCTGATAAAACCAGATTTTTATATAGTTTAAATCAAACTGCTGGTCCTTTTAATACTTAGTTGGGGGACAGTAACTGATAAAACCAGATTTTTATTAATTTGATTCCAATTGTTGATAATTTTAATACTTAGCTATGGTATCTGAATCTGTAAGGCCAGATTTTTAAGTTCGAGGGTACAGTAACTCGAGATTTCAAAAACTTTGTAACTCTTCTCGTTTCAAGAATGAATCCCAAACACAGTGAATAATAAAAATAAGAATTCAATTTGTATAGTTAAATAATGCTGCCATTGACATCATATACCATTTTGTGAAATGTGTATATATATATATATACATATATATACACACACACAGAAAGAGAGGAGAATACTAAGTTAGAAGTGTATCCCATTAGCTTATAAGCTTAAACAAGACCATCGTAATAGTGCTACGTATACTACTAATGGTCTAGTTTAATCTCTTGGACACTTCAGTATACCTCTCTCTCTCTCTCTCTCTCTCTCTCTCTCTCTCTCTCTCTCTCTCTCTCTCTCTCCACCAAATTATACTATCCCAGATCGACGAGGAAACCTTGAACAGAGAGAGGAAGGAATATTCTTACTGCAAACCTGTCCAGAGAGAGAGAGAGAGAGAGAGAGAGAGAGAGAGAGAGAGAGAGAGAGAGAGAGATTAACCGGAAGAAGGGACAAGCCTGTAATAGGCCCACCTCTTAAAGCATGGCGTGGTCGGGGCGGGGGCGGATTGGGAGGGGGGGGGGGGAATCGTTAGGCCCAGAAAAACCTCTAAGAAACTTCCAAGGAATCCGCGAAGGGAATTCCAAATGCCGGAATTAGAAATGGGAAGAAGACAGTCTGGTCTTTCCGTTCTCAATTCCCACTCGGAATTAGATTGGTGATGAGAGTCTGAAAAACGTGTTTCCACTGTTGTAATTTGATACTTGTTTTAATATATTCATTTATTTATGAGAGTGGTCTTTAATTAATGTATTTTCATGTACTAATACACTCTAATTTTGTGTATATATTTATATTACAGGCAGATAGCAAAATCCACTTATGGACATTTGATCCACCCCAGGGGCTAGTACTAAACATGGCGAAACAGTGACTCACCTACACTGTTTCGCCGTGTTCAGTACTAGCCCCTGGGGGGTCAAATGTATTTTGCCGTGTTTAGCACTAGCCCCTGAGAGTGTCAAACGTATTTCACTGTATTTAGTACTAGCCCCAGGGGGTCTTTCGTTGTGTTTAGTACTAACCCCTAGGGGTCAAATGTACTTCGCCGTGTTTAGTACTAGCCCCTGAAAGTCAAATGTATTTTGCCGTGTTTAGTACTAGGCCCTGGGGGTAAAATGTATTTTGCCGTGTTTAGTACTAGCCCTGGGGATCAAATTTATTTCACCATGTTTAGTACTAGCCCGTGGGGGTCAATTGTATTTCGCCATGTTTAGTACTAGTCTTCGTGGGGTCAATTGTATTTTGCCGTGTTTAGTACTAGACCCTGTGGGGTCAATTGTATTTCTCCGTGTTTAGTACTAGCCCCTAGTGGGTCACATGTATTTCGCCATGTTTAGTACTAGCCCCTGGGGGATCAAATGTACTTCACCGTGTTTAGTACTAGCCCCTGGGGGATCAAATGTCCCTAGATGCATTTCGCCAACTGCCTGAAACTTCCGGCAGTTCGCGAAACGCCTGGTTTCGCTATCTGCCTGTAACATAAATACATGCATGCACTTCTCCAAAGTTCCAGAGGTCCTTTA
>NC_089750.1:75812206-75824706 GCF_040412425.1 Macrobrachium rosenbergii
TAAAGTACCTGCAAAATCAGTAGTAAGGCAAGGGAAAACTGCACTATTTGTCATTTTCAGAATGATTCTTCGGTACTTTTCACGAGTATTTAAGGGGTCCCAGTTGCAGTATCTGCAAAATCAGTAGTAAGGCGAGGGAAAACTGCAGTATCTACCATTTTCAGAATGATTCTTCCATGCTTTCCACGAGTATTTAGGGGGTCCCAATTGCAGTACCTGCAAAATCAGTAGTAAGGCAAGGGAAAACTGCAGTATCTACCATTTTCAGAATGATTCTGCGCTACTTTCCACGAGTATTTAGGGGGTCCCATTTGCAGTATCTGCAAAAATCAGTATTAAGGCAAGGGAGTGTCTACCATTTTTCTCAGTTTTGTATTTTTGCAGATAGTGCAGTCTTCCATTATAGGGCAGCGTAGGCGCTTATCGAACGTATCACTTAAAATACCAGATTTATCAGCCCGAACCGTAAATATCTGAATGGAAAATGGACTCAGCCAATTGAAAAGACAGAGTATGGATAACTCTTCTTTCCGCTAAGGGTTTTGGAAAAAGTCTTTTGATAAATCTTGAGAAATGATGATATATATATTTGTTATGTCGGCCGAGATACCGACTAGGCAAAGGGGTCGAGAATTTGTCAAAAATGACTTTTTTTTCAATAAGTCATCCGAAGGTGGCAAAATTATACTTCCAGATTGACATGTTTTTAAAATAAGATTGATATGTTTCTAAAATATGATTTGTATTTTTTCAAAATAAGATTTGTATTTCAAAAAAAATTTGTATGTCTTCAAAATAACTCAGAAAAAAACGAAAGAAAATTAGAAATGATTTTGGCAAACATTGACGTAAAGGAAAACAACAGAGAACGATTTATTTCCAAAAATATTGGCCCCCCAAAAAATGACTGACAACCACGCCCCTCCTTATCAAAGAAAATATAGAATTTAGACCAGAGGCCAAGCGCTGGGACCTATGACGTCATTCAGCGCTGAAAGGGGAATTGAGAGAAAAGAAGGTTTGAAAGATGTAATAGGAGGAAAACCTCGCAGCTGCACTATGAATCAATTGCATGAGAGGGTGGAAAGTCAGAGGGAAGAAAGGGAATATGAACGGAGGTACAGTAACAGGAATGAAAGAGGTTGCAGCTGGGGACCGAAGGGATGCTGCAAAGACCCTTAAGTAATGCCTACAGTGCACCGCGTGAAGTGCACCGATGGCACTGCCCCCTACACAACAAGAACACGTCTAGTCACTCCTGGGTATCTTCCCACAACATAAAAAAAAAACAGAAAAAACACCCAGTCAAATAGGGTTCCAGAAGCAACTCCAAGAGCACCAGGAACTCCAGTAGTTCCAGAACCAGCTCCAAGAACTCTAGGAACTCCAGTAGTTCCAGAACCAGCTCCAAGAGCTCCAGGAACTCCAGTAGTTCCAGAACCAGCTCAAGAGCTCCAGGAACTCCAGTTGTTCCAGAACCAGCTCAAGAGCTCCAGGGACCCAAGTTGTTCCAGAACCAGCTCCAAGAGCTCCAGGGACCCCAGTTGTTCCAAAACCAGCTCCAAGAGCTCCAGGAACTCCAGTAGTTCCAGAATCAGCTCCAAGAGTTCCAGGAACTCCAGTAGTTCCAGAACCAGCTCCAAGAGCTCCAGGAACTTCAGTAGTTCCAGAACCATCTCCAAGGGCTCCAGGAACTCTAGTTGTTACCGAACCAGCTCCAAGAGCTCCAGGAAATCCAGTTGTTCCAGAATCAGCTCCAAAAGCCCCAGGAACTTCAGTAGTTCCAGAATCAGCTCCAAGAGCTCCAGGAACTCCAGTTGTTCCAGAATCAGCTCTAAGAGCTCCAGGAACTCCAGTTGTTCCAGAACCAGCTCCAAGAGCTCCAGGAACTCCAGTTGTTCCAGAACCAGCTCCAAGAACTCCAGTAGTTCCAGAACCAGCTCCAAGAGCTCCAGGAACTCCAGTAGTTCCGGAACCAGCTCCAAGAGCTCCATGAACTCCAGTTGTTCCAGAATCAGCTCCAAGAGCTCCAGGAATTCCAGTAGTTCCAGAACCAGCTCCAAGAGCTCCGCCAACTCTCACCCTCCCCCCATTAAAAAGAAGACAGAAAAAAATACACAACAAGAACACGTCTAGTCACTCCCGAGTATCTTCCAACAAAAAAAAAAAAGAAAGAAAAAATTTCCAGTATCCAGCGTCAGCTCCCAACAGCTGCTCCACCAGGAGTTCCAGGAACTCCAGCAGTTCCAGCTCCAAGAGCTCCTCCTCATAAATCTCTCTGGAAGACCGATTATTCAATATCGCAAATGGAAGTCCATTATGCCTGCGCCTCTGGTCTGATCACTGATCTGGGGATTTCTGGGCGTGATTAAAGGAACATTCCCTAAACCGCCGAGCCAGCCACAGAGAGAGAGAGAGAGAGAGAGAGAGAGAGAGAGAGAGAGAGAGAGAGAGAGAGAGAGAGAGAGAAAACGATGTACGTGTACGTCTGCTTGTGTGTGTGCAACAGAAGACCGGAGGTTTGTGTACGTACAAGTGTATGTAAAAGTAAGATAGTGTACGTGTAAGGTCTGCTTGTGTGTATAAGAATTGACAGGAGATGTACATGTACGTGTGTGTAAGTGAGCTTGTGTGTGTGTGTGTGTGTGTGTGTGTGTAAGAATTTCCCTCACCGGCATAGGAATAACGCCTCACCTGAGAGAAGATTATTGGCAGGTATTGGCTTCTAAGTGACGAGCGGCCGCTGCTCGCTCGCTCGTATCCTTTCTTTGTCCTGGGGTAACGTCATCTCTCTCTCTCTCTCTCTCTCTCTCTCTCTCTCTCTCTCTTACTCTCTCTTCTCTCCCTCTCTTCCTCCCCCTCCTATTGTTCTTTTCGTCAATGTTAATTCTCTTTTCTTCTTCCCTCCTTGTCCTGTTCTTTTCATCTTCAATCTCTCCCTTCTCTTTTCTCCTCTTCTTCCTTTGTCCTCATTTATCATTTTCACTCATCTTTGTTCTCTCTCTCCCTCTCTCTCTCTTTCTCCTCTTGCCTCCTTTGATCTTCATTTATCATTTTTCACTCCTTTTTGTTCTTTCTTCCCTTCTCTTTAATTTTACTTCCTCTTGTTCTTTCTTTTATCCTTTTTTTTAACGTCATGTCATCCTCTCTCTCTCTCTCTCTCTCTCTCTCTCTCTCTCTCTCTCTCTCTCTCTCTCTCTCTCTCTCTCTTCTGCCTCCTATAATTTTCCTTTATTATTTTTCCTTTTGTTATCCTTTTCCTCTCTCTTTATTGCTCCTTTCTCTTCTTCCTCCTCCCAAAAATTCTTATAGTTTCTTCTTGTTTTCCCAAAAATTATCCTTTAATTTTTATCCTCCTGTTACCTGATTCCTCTTCCTCCTTGCTTACTTTATTACTTAAAAGTGCAAAGTGACAACCCATTAGGCGCAAAGTCATAAAAAAAACACTCTCCACCCATGCTAGTACCTGGGGGGATCAGGGAGTGGCTGCTGGTGACTCGGTATTCCTCCAAAAAAAAAAAAAGCATCCATTCCTGATTAATTACTAAATTCAAATTATGAAGTTTAATAATGATATTCGTTTCCCATATATATTCAACTTCAGTGTGATGATGGTTTTAAAAAAAAACTATGCATTAAAAGAGATTGTTTGGTGATATAATGATTTAAAAAATATGCATTAAAAGAGGTTGTTGGGTGGATATAATGATTTAATAAAATGCATTAAAAGAGGTTGTTTGGGGGATATAAGGATTAAAAAAATATGCATTAAAAGAGGTTGTTTGGTGGATATGATTAAAAAAAATATGCATTAAAAGAGGTTGTTCGGTGAATATAATGATTTAAAGAATGCATTAAAAGAGGTTGTTTGGTGGAAATAGTGATTCTAAAAAATATTCATTAAAAGGTTCTTTGGTGGATATAATGATTTAAAAATATGCCTTAAAAGAGGTTGTTTGGTGGATATAATGATTTAAAAAATATGCATTAACAGAGGTTGTTTAGTGAATATAATGATTTAAAAAATATGCATTAAAAGGGGGTTGCTTGGTGGATTTAATTATTTAAAAAAAAATATGCATTAAAAGAGGTTGTTTGGTGGATATAACTAAAAAATTATGCATTAAAAGAGGTTGTTTGGTGGATTTAATTATTTAAAAAAATATGCATTAAAAGAGGTTGTTTGGTGGATATAATTATAAAAAATTATGCATTAAAAGAGGTTATTTGGTGGATATAATGATTTAAAAAAATATACATTAAAAGAGGTTGTTTGGTGGTTATAATGATTTGAAAAAATATGCACTAAATGAGGTTGTTTGGTGGATATAATGATTTAATAAAATATGCAACAAAAGAGGTTTTTGGTGGATATAATGATTTTAAAAATATGCATTAAAAGAGGTTGTTTGGTGGATATAATGATTTAAAAAATATGCATTAAAAGAAGTTGTTTGGTGGATATAATGATTTTAAAAAATATGCATTAAAAGGGATTGTTTGGTGGATATAATGAGTTAAAAAATATGCATTAAAAGAGGTTGTTTGGTGGATATAATGATAAAAAATACGCATTAAAGGAAGCTGTTTGGTGGATATAATGATTTTAAAAAAATATGCATTAAAAGAGGCTGTTTGGTGGATATAATGATTTAAAAAAATATGCACTAAAAGAGGCTGTTTGGTGGATATACTGATTTAAAAAAAATACTCACTAAAAGAGGTTGTCTGGCAATAACATGTCATAGAATAAAAACAATCGCGACGTCGGAACCAGGTACAAAACCGATCAATCAGTCAACCAAAGAGTGGAAATAAAAAAAACCTAACATTTTCTGTTCCTCGATTGTTCCCTATTCATTCCTGCTCGCAAAACATGGAAGAATACTAATGGAAGTGTCACGGCCATCCATATCACATTCATCAAGTATAATGTGTACTGTCTTCTCCTGTAATCACTCTCTCTCTCTCTCTCTCTCTCTCTCTCTCTCTCTCTCTCTCTCTCTCTCTCTTGTCAGTCTGTTTCTCCTCCTCCTCCTCCTCCTCCTCCTCCTCCTCCTCCTCCTCCTCCTCCTCCTCCTCCTTCTTCTTCTTCTTCTTCTTCTTCCATAATCTTTCTCTCTTCTTCGTCTTTCTGCTTCTTCTATAATCTCTCTCTCTCCTCCTCCTCCTCCTCCTCCTCCTCCTCCTCCTCCTCCTCCTCCTCCTCCTCCTCCTCCTCCTCCTCCTCCCTCTTCTTCTATAATCTTTCTCTCTTCTTCTTCTTCTCTTTCTTCTGAGAATGATGGGGAGAGATATTTCATTGGCGTGTCGTGAGGAGAAAGGACTTCTCGCAGATTTCCCGTCTGCTGATGTGAATTCTTTACAGAGCCCTTCGTCCTATGATCGTGTTTGTGCGGCCAGCAAATTTCCCATTGCCTCTGCTGCTTCCTCTTCGTGATGTAATTGTTCTCTCTCTCTCTCTCTCTCTCTCTCTCTCTCTCTCTCTCTCTCTCTCTCTCTCTAGATCTAGACTCACAGGACAATTTTGTTGTAAATCAAACTTGAGGGCCTTATTCTCTCTCTCTCTCTCTCTCTCTCTCTCTCTCTCTCTCTCTCTCTCTCTCTCTCTCTCTCTCTCTCTTCTCTCTTCTCTTTTAGATCTAGACTCACAGGACAATTTTGTTGTAAATCAAACTTGAGGGCCTTATTCTCTCTCTCTCTCTCTCTCTCTCTCTCTCTCTCTCTTTTAAATCTAGCTTTACAGGACAATTTTATTGTAAATCAAACTAGAGGGACTAATTCTCTCTCTCTCTCTCTCTCTCTCTCAGATCTAGACTCACAGGACAATTTTATTGTAAATCAAACTGGTGGGACTTATTCTCTCTCTCTCTCTCTCTCTCTCTCTCTCTCTCTCTCTCTCTCTCTCTCTCTCTCAGATCTAGATTCACAAGACAATTTTATTGTGAGTCAAGCTAGAGGCATTAGTTCTCTCTCTCTCTCTCTCTCTCTCTCTCTCTCTCTCTCTCTCTCTCTCTCTCTCTCTCTCTCTCTCTCTATCAGTTAAGCCCATTTGTGTCAACAATTATATCAGCAATTTTAAACGAACTTCCAAAATTCATCGCTTAGAAGACTTCTGACTATTATTATTATTATTATTATTATTATTATTATTATTATTATTATTATTATTATTAAAAGTTATGTATATAAAGTCTGTATAATAATAATAATAATAATAATAATAATAATAATAATAATAATAATAATAATAATAATAATAACAATAATATTGAGAGCTTTATCTCTCTCTATAATTTTATTTTTATTTAAATTTTTGCGTCACTTTTTTCTGATTTTCAAAAGTTCATAAATATGTGATTTTATATCTAACCATCTTTTTTCAGAATTTATTTGATTTCTGTTAAAATTTTCCTGTAATTTTCTTTGATTTTCAGAAGTTCCTAAATATATAATAATGTTTTCGGAATTCATTGCATAATGTTCTTCGAAGTTTGCCTATGCCTACCTTTATCAATTGGTCCCACTTCCTCGCTTGTATCTTCCTCTCTCCCTTTTTCATTTTTAGTTTTCTGTAAAAGAAAACTATTGAGCCGGCTTTGTCTGTCCGTCCGCCCTCAGATCTTAAAAACTGCTGAGGCTAGAGGGCTGCAAATTGGTATGTGGATCATCCACCCTCCAATCATCAAACATGCCAAATTGCAGCCCTCTAGCCTCAGTAGTTTTGATTTAAATTTAAGGTCAAAGATAGCCATAATCCTACTTCTGGCAACGATATAGGAAAGGCCACCACCAGGCAGTGGTTAAAGTTTCATGGACCGCGGTTCATACAGCATTATACCGAGACCACCGAAAGATAGATCTGTTTTCGGCGGCCTTCATTATACGCTGTAGCGGCTGTACGGAAAACTCGATTGCGTCGAAGAAACTTCGAAGCATTTTTTACTTGTTTATTTATTTATTTTTTTTTTTTGCCCTGCTCGGGTGATGAACAGAATAAGCCAAATTAATTCTCCTCATTCCCGTCTGCGTTGTAATAATGGAACCGGTATGCATCAGACTGGTCGCCGCGATGCGAGGCAGCGGTTCCAATAAAAAAAAAAAAAAAAAGGGAAAAAAGAAAACTAAATAAAATTTGGGATATTTTTGTCCAGTGATTTTCATCGGAATCGACGATTCCAATTGATGATTCCAGTTGACGATTCCAATTTACGATTTCAACTGACGATTCCAGTTCATGATGATTCCACTTTTATGCAGCAATAAAATGCCGGTCCGAATTCGGAAAAAAAAGTCTTCTCCCTCAAACCGTATTTAAAAATTTTTTTTTTTTTGGAGCGTGGTATTTTGGACCTTTTAAATGCATTAGGTCTGTGACCTTGGATATTAGGTCAAGGCCACTGATTTTATTTTTTTGGGGGAAGAGTATTATTTTAATTGTAATAGGTTGAGATGTAAAAAAAAAAAAATAAGTATTTACTTGATGTTTCATTATAGAGATTTTTATAATAATAGTAATAATAATAATGATAAAATAATAATAATAATAATAATAATAATAATAATTATTAATAATAATTATTATTATCATAATTATTATTATTATTTATTATTATTATTATTATTATTATTATTATTATTATTATTATTATTATTATTACTATTATTATTATTATAATACAAGTTTTATAAAAAAAAATCTGAACTTATTTTACATTGAAAACTATAGTGAACATTCTACTACTCGATTTGAATTCCCTCCCTGAAGTGAAAAAAAATCAGTGACCTTGACCTAATATCCAAGGTCACAGACCCAATGAATTGAAAAGGTCCGGAATACCACGATTCAAAAATATCCTTTTTTTTTTTTTAATACGGTTTGAGGGAGGAAACTTTTTTTCCAAATTCTGACCGGCATTTTATTGCTGCATAAAAGTGGAGTCATCATGAACTGGAATCGTCAGTTGGAATCATAAATTGGAATAATCAATTGCAATCATCAACTGGTATCATCAATTGGAATCATAAATTGGAATCATATACTGGAATCATCAATTGGAATCATAAATTGGAATCATCAACTGGAATCATAAATTGGAATCATCTACTGGAATCATAAATTGGAATCATCAACTGGAATCATAAATTGGAATCATAAATTGGAATCATCTACTAGAGTAATCAATTGGAATCGTCAACTGGAATCATAAATTAGAATCAACAACTGGAATCATAAATTAGAATCATCAACTGGAATCATAAATTAGAATCATCAACTGGAATCATAAATTGGAATCGTCAACTGGAATCATAAATTGGAATCGTCAGTTGGAATCATAAATTACAATCGTCAGTTGGAATCATAAATTACAATCATCAACTGGAATAATCAATTGGAATCGTCAACTAGAATCATAAATTAGAATCATCAACTGGAATCATAAATTCGAATCATCCACTGGGATAGTCAATTCCAATGAAAACCACTGGACAAAAATATCCCAAATTTTCTTTTTTTTTTCTTTTTTAAACCGCTGCCTCGCATCACGGCGACCAACCTGGTGCATATCGGTTCCATTAATACAGCGACTGACGGTAATGAGGAAAATTAAGTTGATTTATTATGTTTATCACGCGAGCAGGACAAAAAAAAAAAAAGAAAAAAACAAGTAAAAAAGTAATCAAGGCCACCGAAAACAGATCTATCTTTCGGTGGTCTCCGTATAATGCTGCTGAATGAGCCGCGTCCCATGAAACTTTAACCACGGCACGGCAGTGGCCTGGCCTATATCGTTGCCAGAAGCACGATTATGGCTAATTTTAACCTAAAAAAAAAAAGTACTAAGGAGGCTAGAGGGCTGCCATTTGGTATGTTTGATGATTGGAAGGTGGGCGATCAACATACCAATTTGCAGCCCGCTAGCCTCAGTAGTTTTTAAGATCTGAGGGCGGACAGAAAAAGTGCAGGCAGATAAAAGTGCGGACGGACAGACAAAGCCGGCACAATAGTTTTCTTTTCAGAAAAATAAAAATGAAAAAGCGAGATATATATATATATATATATATATATATATATATATATATATATATATATATATTTATATATATATATATATATATATATATATATACGAAGAAGTGGACCCAACTGATAAAGGTGTGCAAAGGAACACAGAAGAATATCATGCAGTGAATTCAGGTAAAAATGCTTAGTATACATTGATGAACTTCAGAATTTCTCAAAACCGGGAAAAGACATAAAAAAATTTTAAATATAAATAAAACGAGGTAAAGTGATAAAGCTTTCAATAAAGCAAGGTAGTAAAAAAACAAAGAGCTATTAAGTATTAAGCAGAATTTCGAATTTTTTTTTAAAGATTTTAAATATTTGAAAAGGTTTGAAATATTTAAAAAAAATTTTACATCTTTCAAAAAGATTTTACATCTTTCGAAAAAGTCTTGAATATTTCAAAAATATTTTGCATCTTTCAAAAAAAAATTTCAAACGTTTCAAAAGATATTTTACATCATCTTTCAAAAAGTTCTAAACATTACAAAAAGATTTTACACGTTCCAAAAATATTTTAAATGTTTTAAAAATGTTTTATACATCTTCCAAAAAGATTTTACATCTTTCCAAAAGATTTTAAATATTTCAAAAAGATTTTAAATATTTCAAAACGATTTAAAAATTTTCAAAACTATTTTACATCTTTCAAAAAGATTTTAAAGATTTCAAAACTATTGTACATCTTCAAAAAAGATTTAAAACATTTCAAAAAGTTTTAAATATTTAAAAAACAAATTTACATCTTTCAAAAAATATTTTAAATATTTCAAAAAGATTTTACTTCTTTCAAAAATATTTTATACATTTCAAAAAATATTTTATATCTTTCAAAAATATTTTAAATATTTAAAAAATACTTTACACATCTTACACCGGTGCATTTGGACAGAAATGAAATTGCATGAGGTAATGGAACAAATTGATGTTACTTTACCATCCTGCTTGTATTTAAAATGACATTTTGTAATACGTTATTTAGAATTCCTTTTCATGAAACATTATTTTATTATGGCGAATCATTGTTATTATTGTTTGTTTGAACATTCCAGGAATCCATTTGTTTTTTATAATGAACACGGAAATTTTTGTCAGTGTAATTGATACAAAAAAAAAAAACTTTGCGTCCTCTCTCTCTCTCTCTCTCTCTCTCTCTCTCTCTCTCTCTCTCTCTCTCTCTCTCTCTCTCTGTAATCAATATATTCACTTTCTCTCTTTGGAGATTCTTATAATTTGAGCATTATCTCTCTCTCTCTCTCTCTCTCTCTCTCTCTCTCTCTCTCTCTCTCTCTCTCTCTCTCTCTCTCTTGAGGGATTATGAAAAATTAAAAAAATTTGAAGGATTCGAAAAAATAAATTTTTTCAAGGATTCTGAAAAATAAAATTGTAGGATTCTGAAAAATTAAAAAAAATTGAAGTACAGTACTCTGAAAAATAAAAAATTTGAAAGGTTCTAAAAAATCAAAAAAATTGAAGGATTCTGAAATATAAAATAAAATTTGAAGGATTCTGAAAAATAAAAAAGAAATTTTAATTATTCTGAAAAGTAAAAAGAAATTTGAAGGATTCTGAAAAATAAAAAATTTGAAGGATCCTGAAAAATAAAAAAAATAAAAATTGAAGAATTTTTGGAAAATAAGACTGAAGGATTCCGAAAAATAAAAAAATGAAGGATTCTGAAAAATTTTAAAAATGAAGGATTCTGAAAAATGATAAAAAATTTAAGTATTCTGAAAAAGCATTCTGAAAAATAAAAAAATTGAAGGATTCTGAAAAAAACAGGGAAATACGATAAAAATGAACGGATAATTTTTATGCATTTTCAAACTATTCTTTTTGTAAAGTCACACATTATTTTCCAGAGAATGGACGTATTAGTTTGGGTGGCATTTTTCATTTCCTAAAATTGGCATATTTCCCAGTGCTGCAATTCACATTGCAAAAATACATATCTCTCTCTCTCTCTCTCTCTCTCTCTCTCTCTCTCTCTCTCTCTCTCTCTCTCTCTCTCTCTCTCTCATTTTTGCATCAGAGTATATATTAAATGCCCTTTGTCTTAGATGCATTCCAAACAGTCGAGTGTTGTAGCACTTCTCTCTCTCTCTCGGAGTCAAAACATACACACTCTCTCTCTCTCTCTTTCGAAGTTCTTATAACTGAGGCATTCTCTCTCTCTCTCTCTCTCTCTCTCTCTCTCTCTCTCTCTCTCTCTCTCTCTGATGAACGACCTCCCTCCTAATTATCATACGTCATTCGACAGGACCGTATCTCCACCCCCTCCCCCTCTTCCCCGCCCCCCGTCGCTTTGATAGCGAGAATCTTAATAGGGACGGATTTAGGGGGGGGTGACTGGCCCCCTGTCCCCCTACTTATTCCCCCTATTTAGCGTGATAAGTCCTTCTCCCCCTCCCCCGGTTCTCTCGAATTCTCGTGTCACGAGGGAATTTTAGATTATGAGCTGTGTAGTGGAAGTGTCTGTGTGTGTGTGTGTTTGTATGTATGCGTGTGTGTATATGTATATATATATGTATATTTATATATATACATATATATATATATAAACATATAAATATACATACATACATACATACATACATATATATATATATATATATATATATATATATATATATATATATATATATATATATATATATATATATATATATATATATATATAATATTGAAATGCTTCAATAGGATTTTTTCTTTTTACTTTTTTAAACAGTGCGATATCCACTTCGATAAAATTCACATTTTGAAAACGGTCCCCCTTTGTTTGCAACAAATTTATATTTGTAATGGGAGTCTTCCATTTTATTCTTATTTTATTTTTTGCAATTTCTTCAACAGTAAGATATCCATTCGAGATAAGTAACCATTTGAAACCGCAGTTCATCATCTTCCATTTGGGGCCAATGACGCCTTTTCATCAAAAGGGGCGGAACGTAATTTTGAAAACGAACAATTTTGACAATGAATATATCACTGCGGAAATAAAAAAAAATATATATATATTAATATTCATAGTACTCGACAATTTTACCGGGATAAAAGATTAGCTCTACAAAACAAGCTATTGAATAGCAATCGTATATGTCCATATTTCGCCTCTGAATTAAAATGCTTCTATTTTGACGTTCCTCGCGGATATAATCAATAGCTGGAATCAATAATTGATATCAATAATTAGGGAAAATTATACATTCCGTATCGAAAAGGAAACCGTTTAAACAGGACGTGAAAAGAACATGGAATTATTTCAATATGAATTTTTTTTTTGTACCTTGAATTCTATGTATTTGTATCGAGTGGTATTATTTGTTGCAATTTTCAATCTTATATACGAACTGAGTAGTATTTTTGTATGTATGTATGTATGTATGTATGTATGTATGTATGTATGTATGTATGTATGTATGTATGTATGTAT
>NC_089750.1:75832206-75847206 GCF_040412425.1 Macrobrachium rosenbergii
TGATATTTTCGAGTTTCCATGCTTGAATTACCATGTAGCGTTCTCTTCTCCTTTCAAGACTATATAAATTTAAGAATTGAGTCTTTCCCAGTAGTCAAGGTCCTTAACTTCTTCTATTCTAGCTGTAAATGACCTTTGTAGTGCAATATCCTTTTGGTAGTGTGGGTACCATATTATATTGCAATATTCAAGTGGACTACGTACGTACGTTTTATAAAGATAATCATGTTTCAGCTTTTCTTGTTTTGAAGTGCCGGAACAACATTCCCATTTTTGCTTTGCATTTTGAATAGAATTGCTATTTGATCATTGATAACATATTCCTATTCAACATCACACCAAGAGTTTGTGATTGTCTCATTATTTCCTTTATATGCATATAGCATTCCTACTTTATCACCATAGTTCATTGATTCAAATTTATCAGAGTTAAATACCATCCTATTTATCTCTGATTTATATATTTTATTTAGGTCTCTTTGTAGCGAGTTCCTATCTTCATCACAAGTTTCTCTACTTATTCTTGTGTCATTGAAACTTCTTACTACTGAGTCCTTAACATTACTGTCTATGTCTGCAATCAGAGAGAGAGAGAGAGAGAGAGAGAGAGAGAGAGAGAGAGAGAGAGAGAGAGATTTGTCATTTTAATACATGAGACAGATAGAGAGAATAAAAGTTTTTACAACTGAGAGAGAGAGAGAGAGAGAGAGAGAGAGAGAGAGAGAGAGAGAGAGAGAGAGAGAGAGAGAGAGAGAGAGGGGTATTTTCATCATCAGCCAGCCATTGCCAGAGCTTCGTTCACCTTCTCGCAGACAGACACTGAAAACAGTTCACCCCATAATTTTCATAAAATGTCGCTCTCCTCAAAAAACACCTTGTCCTGGAAAGCAAATAATATTTCTTCCCTCTTTATTTGTCTTGAAGATGGAAAACAAAGAACTGAAGTACTTGCTTTTATTTGCTTTGTTTTTCTTTTGCAAATTCTTGCAAGATCGGCAAAGTGTGAAAGTGTTTGAAAGTATTTAGAAAGTATTTGAACGTCTTGGAAAGTATTTGAAAGACTTGAAAGTCTTTGAAAGTATTTGAAAGCATTTGAAAGTATTTAGAAAGTCTTTGAAAGTATTTGAAAGCATTTGAAAGTCTTTGAAAGCATTTGAAAGTCTTTGAAAGTATTTAGAAAGTCTTTGAAAGTAACTGGAAGTCTTTGAAAGTATTTAGAAAGTCTTAGAAAGCTTTTGAAAGTATCTGAAAGTCTTTGAAAGTCTCTGAAAGTCTTTGAAAGTAACTGAAAGTCTTTGAAAGTATTTAGAAAGTCTTAGAAAGCTTTTGAAAGTATTTGAAAGTATCTGAAAATCTTTGAAAGTATTTAGAAAGTCTCTGAAAGTCTTTGTAAGTAACTGAAAGTATTTTCAAAGCATTTGAAAGTCTTTGAAAATATCTAAAAATATCTGAAAGTATTTGAATATCTTCCGCTCTACCCGGTTGAACATCCATCGCATATCCGTCAAAAACAGATTTCATAAAGGTTACAAAATCGAAACTATATTCATCCAGCTTTTTTCTTTTTTTTTTGAACCCTAGACGTAAAAATAGAGGTTATATGATGGCCAGACGAGTTTTTTTTTTACCCTCCAAAAAAAAGAATATTACGTCAATATTTTACAACGGCAGATTCGTATGTGTACCTTTGATAACGGCTCTCGTTACATCGAAGTTCGTTAGCTTGAACAAGCTTTTTCTCCCCATCCACTATTTTTTTTATAACGATGGACAAACGCTCTATACACGTATGATGATGGAAGACGAGGAATTCGTTATAAAAGGGACACGTGGAATGACATTGTCCTGTGAAGGAATGGCTTTGAAACTCTTGTCCTGTGAGGCAGGATTTTGAATGATTTTGAAACTTTTCCTGCGAGGAAGGATTCTGAGTGATTTTGGAACTCTTGTCCTGTGAGGAATGATTTTGAATGACTTTGAAATTTGTCCTGTGAGGAATGATCTTGACTGATTTCGAAACTTGTCCTGTGAGGAATGATTTTGAATGACTGAAATTTGTCCTGTGAGGAATGATCTTGAATGATTTTGAAACTTGTCCTGTGACGAATGATTTTGAATGACTTTGAAACTTTTCCTGCGGGGAATGATTTTGAATGAATTTGAAACTTGTCCCGTGACGAATGATTTTAAATGACTTTGAAACTTTTCCTGCGAGGAATGATTCTGAATGACTTTGAAACTTGTCCTGTGAGGAATGATTTTATATGACTGCAACTTGTCCTGTGAGGAATGATTCTGAATGAATTTGAAGCTTGTCCTGCAAGGAATGATTTTGAATGATTTTGAAACTTCTCTTGTGAGGAAGGATTTTGAAACTTTTCCTGTGAGGAACGACTATGAATGATTTTGAAACTTGGCCTGTGAGGAATGACTTTGAAACATGTCCTGTGATGAATGATTTTGAATGATTTTGAAATTTGTCCTCTGATTAATGACTGAATGGCTTTGAAACTGGTCTGTGAGCAATGATTTTAAATGACTTTGAATCTTGTCCTTTGAGGAATGACATTCAATGACTTTGAAACTTGTCCTATAAGGAATGATTTTGAATGGCTTTGAAACTTAGCCTGTGAGGGATGACTTTGAAACTTGTCCTGTGAGGAATGATTTTGAAAGTTGCCCTGTGAAGGAATGACTTTGAATGATTTTGAAATTTGTCCTGTGGGGAATGATTCTGAATGATTTTGAAACTTGTCCTATGAAGAATGACATTCAATGACTTTGAAACTTGTCCTGTGAGGAATGATTTTGAATGACTTCGAAACTTCTCCTGTGAGGAATGATTCTGACACACACAATTCATCATCAGGTCAACGATTTGTAAACATATCTCCCCATTTTTCAAGCTGACTCGTTTATAAAGAGCAAAATGAATCTTTTAATATATTTTTTTTTAATATTTCGTTCAGAAAATATTCGACAAAAATGCAAAAACTATATCTTCCCTTTTGCCCATCAGATTATATACAAATAAAACCTGTGTTTTACCCCCATCTACCTGCTGTTTGCTGTCCCGCACCGAATGAATATTTTGTTAATATCCGCATAACTGCAAAGCTATTTTCCATTAAAAAAATGCTATTCATATCAATTTTTTATATTAAAAAAAATACCATTCACATATCGCCATATCACCCTGCGAGTTATGCTAATAGCCCTTGAACAAAAGGAAATGAAAACGGCACAAAAAAAATATATATATATATTACTGTTTCAACTGTGGTCATTTTGTGTTTTTATGGGCCAGGCTTTGTCAAAAGGTGGATGTTGATGAGTCGGGCCTGTCAATCAATACCCAACGGGCCTTTCGTCATATTTGGCTGTAGTTTATCTGTCGAAATGGAAAAGCGTTCGGTTGCCCGCGTTTTTGCAATGATACTCTTGAGTCGAACTGAAAAACGGTTTATGATTGTTTGTGATGAGTGAGGCTCTGTACAGAAATGTGGTTTGTCTCTCTCTCTCTCTCTCTCTCTCTCTCTCTCTCTCTCTCTCTCTCTCTCTCTCTCTCTCAGGTGTAAAGATTTGAATCTCTTTCTCTCTCTCTCTCTCTCTCTCTCTCTCTCTCTCTCTCTCTCTCTCTCTCTCTGGTGTAAAGACTTTGACTCTCTCTCTCTCTGTCTCTCTCTCTCTCTGTCTCTCTCTCTCTGTCTCTCTTCTCTCCCCTGGTGTAAAGACTTTGAATCTCTCTCTCTCTCTCTCTCTCTCTCTCTCTCTCTCTCTCTCTCTCTCTCTCTCAGGTGTAAAGATTTGAATCTCTCTCTCTCTCTCTCTCTCTCTCTCTCTCTCTCTCTCTCTCTCTCTCTCTCTCTCTGGTATAAGGACTTTGACTCTCTCTCTCTCTGTCTCTCTTCTCTCCCCCTGGTGTAAAGACTTTGAATCTCTCTCTCTCTCTCTCTCTCTCTCTCTCTCTCTCTCTCTCTCTCTCAGCGGGCGTGACGTTCCATAACACAGACATGATGTTCCAAAAAACACGGACGTTCTGTTCTAAAACAAGTTCCGTAACACGAACGTAACTTTCCAAAAACACGTACGTGACGTTCCTGAACATAGACGTGACGTCCCACAACACGGACGTAACGTTTCAGAAGCACTAAAACACGGACATAACGTTCCAGAAACATGGACGTAACGCAAAAAAAACACACACGGACGTAACGTTCCATAAGGCGTACGTAGCTTTCCATAACAAGGACGTGACGTCCCATAAGGCGTACGTAACGTCTAATAACACGGACGTTACGTCCCATGAGGCGTACATAAATTTCCATAACACGGACATAACGTTCTATAAGGCGTACGTAACGTCCCATAACACGGACGTGACGTTCCAAGTTCCACAATTACAGACGTGAATTCCCACACGACAGACATGAAGTTCCCAAAAACGCGGACGTAACGTCCCGTAAGGCGGACATAACGTGCCATAAGGCGTACGTAACGTCCCATAACACGGACGTGACGTTCCAAGTTCCATAATTACAAACGTGAATTCCCACAATACAGACAAGAACTTCCCATAAACGCGGTTGTAACGTCCCGTAACGCGGACGCAACGTCCCATAACACGGACGTAACGTTCCAAGTTCCACAATTACAGACGTGAATTCCCACAATACAGACATGAAGTTCCCATAAACGCGGACGTAACGTCACATAAGGGGTACGTAACGTCCCGTAACGCGGACGTAACTCCCGTAAGGCGTACGTAACGTTCCGTAGCGCGGACGTGACGTCCCACAGACACGGACGGAATCATCGACTAACGGGAGGAAAGCCTAAACAAAGCAATAAGTTCAGAGAACCTAAGGACAGAAAAATCGAGAGAGAGAGAGAGAGAGAGAGAGAGAGAGAGAGGCTGAAGTTTAATTCAAGATGTTCATCTTTAAACGCTCTCTCTCTCTCTCTCTCTCTCTCTCTCTCTCTCTCTCTTTAACACATCACAACCCTTTTTGGTGTAATGGGTAGTCGGACTTTCTGGGAAAGATCTTTTATTTGCTTTGAGGAGGAGGAGGAGGAGGAGGAGGAGGAGGAGGAGGAGGAGGAGGAGGAGGAGGAGGAGGAAGAGGAGGAGGAGGGGAGGAGGAGGAGGAGAAACTCTCACTCCCTCTCTCTCTCTCATATATATATATATATATATATATATATATATATATATATATATATATATATATTTATATCTATTTATATAAATCTTTCTGTCTTTTATATACCTGTTTCTCTCCCTCCATCTTTTTCTGCCTCTCTTCACATTAGACGAAAACCAGGCGAGAAATAATGGATGGAAACTAGAACTGAAGAGATACAATGCATCTCATTGTGGGAACTTCTTCACATACAAGATATGTGACACAGGGTATAAACTGCCACCAGAAGAAGAAGAAGAAGAAGAAGAAGAAGGAGTGAGGAGGAAGAGTTTGTATGGAGGAAGAAGAGTTTGTGTGGAGGAGGAAGATTTTGTGTGGAGGAGGAAGAGTCTGTGTGGAGGAGGAAGAGTTGAAAAGAAAGCTAGACAACATCATGAGAAGAACACTGTGAATGAACAGTAAAACCTGCTTCTAGAGATAAGTGAGCCCATGATGTCTCCTCTGATGGACTAAGAAGTCTTTGAGACATCCTAATCCTTGTAACTCCTTGTAACTCTCTCTCTCTCTCTCTCTCTCTCTCTCTCTCTCTCTCTCTCTCTCTGTTATTACTTGGGTGTTTCCGATTGAACTCAGTATTTTTTTTTTTTCTTCTTCCGTTCGTCTGCTCTCGCCGAAGCTGCTGCCATTAAGCAAATGGTTCTATAAGCATCAACAACAAAAATAAAGAAGAAGGAGGAGGAGGAGGAGGAGGAGGAGGAGGAGGAGGAGGAGGAGGAGGAGGAGGCGGAGGCGGAGGCGGAGGCGGAAGAGGAGGAGGAGGAGGAGGAGGAGGCGGAGGAGGAGGAGGAGGAGGAGGAGGAGGAGAGAAAAGAAGAAGAAGAAGAAGAAAAAGGAGGTTGAGAAGAAGAAGAAGAAGGAGGAGGAGGAGGAGAGAGGAGAAGAAGAAGAGAAGAAAAGGAGGTTGAGAAGAAGAAGAAGAGAAGAAGAAGAAGAAGAAGAAGAAAAAAGAGGAAGAGAAGAAGAAGAAGAAGAAGAAGACGAAGAAGAAGAAAAAATAGGAGGAGAAGACGAAGTAAAAGAAGAAGAAGGAGGAGGAGGAGGAGGAGGAGGAGTAGAAGAAGCAGAAGAAGAAGAAGAAGAAGAACCGGGAGAGGAGACTATGAGCACCAGCAAAGAAGAACCAGTAAATAATTACCCCACTTTCCTTGAGCGTAATAAAGGGGTGATCCTCACTGGTCCTTTGCTAAGAGAACAGGCGAGCAAATGGTGAACTTTACTCTTGCTTTACCTTATCCCTTTATTTTACCTTCTTTGCTTTACTGCTTTACTTAAAAAAAAATAATATATATATATATATATATATATATATATATATATATAAATTTATATATAATTCAATCGTATGGTCTCGTCGAACAACAACCATTATAAAAAAAAAGAAATTTGAAACAGCCTGCATCAATTACTGTCCTTTTGATGGCCCATTAAATGCATCTCTTTGTTTTTTGTGCTTAAAATATTCATTTCAGACGTAACATGTAATATCAGTAATTGCTACCCCCGCCCCCAACCCCCCACCATTCCTAAACCCCCCCCCCCAACTTCCCCTTCCCCAAAAAATAAAAATAATAAATTTTTACCTACAACCTACAAAAGGCCCACCCTTAACAAACACCCATTGCATATATTCATCACAACTTTTCCATTATTGCGCTTCGAAGTTTGGGACTAGGCTTCCATAACGCCATAACGTCAAAAGCCCGCGTGTAATTAGCCGGATTAAGTCCAGGTAATGTACACGGGCATTCTATTATCCGAATTACTAAATATGATATTACGTTTTCGCGCGTTAATTACTTCCCGATTGAATTCGCGACGGAGACGGTTCCAATAATGCTTCCTGCTCGTCGCTGTTGTGTTTCGTAACTGGGAAATTGGACGTCTTTAGAAATCATTTATTTATATCTATCGAAGTACAAATCATGTTGAGAATTATCTCCTGATGTTGGTCGGGAAAGTTATTATCGTTGTTAGTGGAAAGTAAATTGCTTTGCCTTGTTTTGTTTAACAGAATAGGAATCTATATCTGGGACATACACAAAGGGGAATATGTGTTTTAATAATGGTAAAAAGGATTTTAACAAGTAAAAAATGCGTCGAAGTTTCTTCGGCGAGACCGAGTTTTATGTATAGCGTATAATCAAGGCCACCGAAAATAGATCTATCTTTCGGTGGTCTTGGTGTAATGCTGCATGGGCCGCGTCCCATGAAACTTTAATCACGGCCTGGTGGTTGCCTGGCCTATATCGTTGCCAGACGCACGATTATGACCAACTTTAACCTTAAATAAAATAAAAACTACTGAGGCTAGAAGGCTGCAATTTGGTATGTTTGATGATTGGAGGATGGATAATCAACATATCAATTTGCAGCCCTCCAGCCTCAGTAGTCTTTAAAATCTGAGGGCGGCCAGAAAAAAGTGCGGACGGACAGACAAAACCAGCACTATAGTTTTCCTTTCAGGAAACTAAAAGAAGAAATAAATAAACGAGCTAATAAATGAACAGATGAAAATGTAACGTGAAAGTATCGTTAAACATTCAGTCTGATTAAGTACAATATCATTTAATGCCAAGCTTATACTCTAAGTGGGAGCACGGTACAATATCGCCTGATCAATAGACATTCACGCCTTCCTGGAATTCGCGTTCATCGTTGACTGACTGCTTCATTTTAGACCTTTTATTTTTATGCATTTATTTATTTATTCATTAATTTGTTAATTTATTTTTCTATTTAATAAGTGATCTTTTCTTTCTGTATTTCCAATTACCTTCTGTTACTTCTTTAGAATGAACACCTGAATATTCTTTGGAAGCTTGAATTTCGAGTCAGTGGCCCCTTTGGTGGGCTTCTTCCATATGAATAGAATTATGTTCTGAATAATAATAATAATAATAATAATAATAATAATAATAATAATAATAATAATAATAATAATTCAGCTTTTAGCCACTTCATAATGTCCTTTGTATCACAGGAATCTCAACAGCTGGGAACAGCTTTAAGTAATATGCAGTAGGAATGGAATGGAATATAGAATTTAGGCCAAAGGCCCAGAGGCAAGCGCTGGGACCTATGATGAATTCATTCAGTTCTGAAACGGAAATTGGGAGAAAAGGAAGCTTTCAAGGTGTAACAGGAGGAAAACCTCGCAGGGGAGGGTTGAGGAAAGTAAGATGGAAGAAAGAGAATATGAACGGAGGTACAGCAAATGGAATGAAAGAGGTTGTAGATAGGGGCCTACGGATGGGACAATGCAAAGACCCTTAAGGAATGCCTATACTGCACCGCGTGAGGCGCACTGTCAGCACTATACACCCCCCTTACGAGGCTAACTGGCCAAATCAGTGTCACAAAAAAAAGCAAAGATCTGACACATCAGTTCGGAATGGTTAGGGTGAACTTCATCCGGCGTACCGTAAGCGAAATTGTCACTACTTCTTCTTCTTGGTATAACCAAGAATGACCTCTTTTCATTGCTCCAATGGGCAATTTGATGCCCTAGGGAGGTCACCTTCTACCTTCTCCGCCATTTTTACGACGTCAAAGTCAGCAGGACCTCGAATTGACCCGATTTGGGCGAATGGTACTTCCTTCCCTTTACGAGACGGGTGAAATTTCGAATAAAAAAAAAAGTAAGAAAAAAAAATGCGCCGAGGTTTCTTCGGCGCAATTGAGTTTTCTGTACAGCCCGCTACAGCGTATAATCAAGGCCATCGAAAATAGATCTATCTTTCGGTGGTCTCGGTATAATGCTGTATGAGCCGCGGTCCATGAAACTTTAACCACGGCCCGTTGTCAGAGGCACGATTATGGCTAACTTTAACCTTAAATAAAATCAAAACTAATGGGGCTAGAGGGCTGCAATTTGGTATGTTTGATGACTGGAGGGTGGACGATCAACATACCAATTTGCAGCCCTCTAGCCTCAGCAGTTTTTAAGATCTGAGGGCGGACAGAATAAAGTGCAAACTATTCGTGTCTTAATTTTCCCTGTATATTTTAATTTTCCTTCAAAGTGTCACTAGATTTTTAGCAATTTCTTCTCTTTCCAAAACTAGAAAAGAAGCTGTTGATGAAATACCTGACCCTCTCTCTCTCTCTCTCTCTCTCTCTCTCTCTCTCTCTCTCTCTCTCTCTCTCTCTCTCTCTCTCTCCTGAGGAGTCTGACTCCATTCTTTTGCTCCCTTAACTTTTGCAATCAATTTTTGCATAGACTTCAGCTTCGTTTTAATGAGAGAGAGAGAGAGAGAGAGAGAGAGAGAGAGAGAGAGAGAGAGAGAGAGAGAGAGAGAGAGAGAGACTATTCTAGTTAGAAAGAGAGAGAGAGAGAGAGAGAGAGAGAGAGAGAGAGAGAGAGAGAGAGAATATTCTAGTTAGAAATTTACAGAGAGAGAGAGAGAGAGAGAGAGAGAGAGAGAGAGAGAGAGAGAGATAATTATTCTTACTAGAGCTTACGAACGCAGAAATAGAGAGAGAGAAAGGGAGAATATTCTAGTTAGAAATTTACGAATTCACACACACACACACACACACACAGAGAGAGAGAGAGAGAGAGAGAGAGAGAGAGAGAGAGAGAGAGAGAGAGAGAGAATGCCAGTCGCCATAAAACCGATTATTGAGAAATTCTTATAACCCCATATTTCATCTAATGTCCTAAAATATGAACTCCAGAGACGATAAAAACTAAAAATATCGCAACCCGAGACCACTCTAGGGGCTACTGGACCCCCCCTCCCCCATAGTCATTATAGGCCTATTCATTCTATAATAAGGGAAACAACATTAGGCCTAATCAGCGCGACGCCTTCCTCCTCTACAGCAGACGCCAAGAATTTCAAGAATTTCGTGAATTCTCAAAAAAAAATTGAAAAAACTTTTTTTTTCTGCAGTCATTTTGTTTTTTGATTAATCATAAAGGGAAGAAGTTTTTTTCATAGACCTATTGGGTTGTTTTCTGAATAACCATAAGGGGAAGGTATTTTTATAGGCCTACTGGTGGGCTGCTTTGGTCTTTTCTGAGTTGGGGTGAAAATTAATTGAAGGTTTTTGTTGATTTATAGATATTAATTAACGTGTATTTATTCCTAATTTATCTTACTGTGTGTTTTGCTATTTTGTGTATTGAATATTTCTTTTATTTTATCTGTGTATTTTATTTTATACATTTGATCTTTCATTCTTGATAAAAATTCAAGTAAAATACAATCACGTGTGGTTGAAAGTGATACTTCATGGAACTGTTGAACACACACACAGAGAGGAGAGAGAGAGAGAGAGAGAGAGAGAGAGAGAGAGAGAGAGAGAGATAACGCTAAATGGGGACAGGAATGATGAATTTGACAATGACACTGAAAGTGACTGTTGGGAATATGAGTGGCGTGAATTAAATACTGAGGGGGCTGGAATGATCCTAGATGTAGATGGTATTATGACAGTTACTGTAGATAGTATAAGGTACTGTAAACAGTTTAGTGTAGATAGCATAACAAAATGCCTCATACAGGAATTGCTAATATGAATAATAACTTAGTATCAGTCTGAGAAAGTGTTCAGTCATGTTTTGATCGTGGAAGTAAGACTGATAACAGCAGGAGTGATAGACGAAGAGTAGTGTGCATGTAGACAAGGAAGCGGATATTTGGATCAGCTACTTAGTATGAAAGAGTTGTGTGAGAAAGTTTGGGAGTAAAGAAAAATAAGGTTTTAATAGAAATCATATTAATGTATTACAAAGAAGGCTATGATTGTTAAAAGTGATTTTTTTTTTTAGGAAATTAAGATAGGTGAGTGACTGGTTTGGGAGAGAAAAACCAAGTTAAGGATAAATGCCGGTACATTTGTACATATATATATATATATATATATATATATATATATATATATATATATATATATATATATATATATATATATATATTCTTACACACACATATATATATACATTACCAACTTGCAATTTACATCATTACTTATTTGCATGATGCTAATTGTCCTAATTATATTGTTAATGTTTAGATGTAATTTATTCTGTAAGTTTTTTCTTACTTGTAGTGACTTTAGTAATTAGAGAATTAACTTAGATGTTTTAGTTATATTTAAGTGCTTGGATAAGTTTCTACATGAAAGAATGTCCTTTGAATTAAGTTAAATGTCTGCAATGACTGATATCTGATACTTAGTAGAATTAATAATTCACAAGTTACTTTCTGCTTGTACGTGCATATGTCCTCAGATTTGAAAAGCCATATTTGACAAAGCTAATTGTCATCAAGTTTTTAACTTCAAAGATTCTTAAAATCAGACAAAAAAAGATCACTAGAAGAATCCTTAATCTCTAGAGAATATAAAGGCATTAGGATGATCAAGTCAAGGACGAGGATGACCCTGATATTAATGGATTAGGATTGACGAAATGTTGTCATTAGCCGCCTCAGGCTAGCCTAGCCAGAGGGTGTTGCGCTCTCTCCTTACCAACTAGATGCTTTTCCGTCCCTCAGCTGCTACTACCACTACCACTACCCCCCATCACTGTGGAGGCCTCGTCACTGCGCCCGCGCCAAGCCCACCCGAGTCTCCGTCAGAGGGATAGACTACTCTCTCTCTCTCATCCCCCCACCAGCCACCAACCACCACCAACCAAACAACCACAACCCAACTACACCACCACGGTCATATTACTGCCACAACCACCACCTTCTCAACGTTGGGCAACCCGAGACCCTATCCAGAAAACTTGAGAATCTTCTTCCCTTTTTCCTGTCTTAACTTTGCGTCCCTTAATCTCATCAACATCAACTCGTTTTCTTTCTTATTCCCGTTTTCTGTCCCCTCTATGCACATTTCTGCATGGCTTGGAGCCAGGTGTCTGTGACCGCCCCCATCGCTGCTGCAGAATCTTTATAAATCTTCTGTTCTCTCTTTGATTTCATTATCTTGTTCCGTTTTGCTTGGTCCCTACCTGCCCTGCTGTCTGATGAAGTGAACGTCGCTACCATTTTCCACACCCCTCTTTTACCCTTTGGTTCACCTTTCTTTAACATCCCATCAATTGGCCTGCTTTTGAAGTTGGGTTTCAGCATTTTCTTTACATGTTTTCAAGATTACCCACCTTTACATCTGTGATTCACATATGTCTGCACCAGCTGAATGTTCCCCTGCATCCTTTTGTTTCATGTAGTACCTGCGTCATATCTCTAAACTGCTCACACACGCATAGGCAGTGATATTGCCATAAGACATAGAGTGTAAGGTACTCCCTGCATTGTTCACCATCCATTCCCAGCCCAGAATCTGTTTTTAGAAGAGTGACTGGGCAACAGTCCCTTTTACATGCCTCTCCCTGTAAACCCAAGCTCTCTGCTCCGCCCTGTCCTCTCATAACTCTCAGTGAACATTTCACACAGCCCCCCCCCCCACTTAACCAACGAAACCCACCAACCCAAAACAGAAAGTTCAAAAAGAGAGAAAAGCAAACTTTATATATATATATAAAACCCCGACACATCAACTCTCCACTCCACCTACTTCGTCATGGGTGACAAGAACACGACACCCTTGAATTTGCAGAACTTCAAAAACACGGAGAAGATCAACAAGGTCTTTGGAGGTAAGTGAACTGCTGCACCCCTGATCCCCCCCAAAAAAACTTTCATCTAAAGCAAAATCTAACCAAGAGAAAACTTCAGCTATCCCCCCGCCCCCTCTCCCCCCTTTAACCCAGAAGCCTTAACAACAACAGCAATAACCGCAACCAACCCACTCTCTTTTTTAACCCCCAACTCCCTGCATTTTTTATATATAAACCAAAACACCCCTTCATAAAGCTAAAAAAAAAAAAAAATCACCCGCGAAGGGAGTGAGTGACTGGCCTGCCCGCCGGCCTGGATGGAGGAGGAGAGACAGTCACCCACCGTTGTTTAAACGAGAAACATTCCGCCCTTAACCTCCTGACATGAAACCCCCTTCCTCACCCGCAGGTTGAAAATCCACCATGACAGAGAAGAGCATAGAGGCTTCATCAGTCATGCATAACAACCATCATCAACCGAAGAGGCGTATGGTCTACCAAGGTAAGAGAGGGGGTTCCCTTTCTGTCCAGATTGGCAGAAAGGGCTGTACTATACTCCTATACTCTGATAACTAACCTACTAACCCGAGATTGTGCGGAGTTTACGCACTCTATTCATAACAGCCCATAGGTAGCCAGTGCGCGGAGGTTTCCTGTTACAGGACGCTGTCTACTCATGGAGTTCATGTCATAGCACAATATTAAGAAGAATTAATGTGTTTGGGTTGAGTGCAGAAAGTGGGCACACTGAGAAAACGTAATTGGTAGCATGGGTTCTGCCATCCCGTTTAGGTTAGGATGATTTCACTAGGTTAGGTTAGGTAAGGTTACTAGGTTAGGCTAAGTTAGGTTAGGTTAGGTTACTAAGGAAGGCTAAGCAAGGTTAGTGCAGTCATTTCCACTATCTTGGGTTGAGTGCAGTGTGCGAGCCCTCAGAAATGACAAAGTAGGTAGCACGGGTTCTGCCATCCTGTCTAGTCTAAGTTACAATAATTTCACTAGGTTAGTTAGGTTAGTGCACTCATTCCCATTGTCTTCTCCTGTGACTTCTGCTAAATAATATTTTCTGTAATGTTTAATTATCACAGCATAATGGTTAGTTCCAAACGTAAGAAAGCAAGTTTTTGTGTGTGTCTCTTCCTTCTTAATCAGGTAAGCCGTGACACAACAGGTGGATGCTGGATTGTGATATTTTTCTTGTACCCCCTTATTTGGTTTGGTATAATTATTTTCATGTGTTGTGCAAAGTCCTAACAATTCATATCATCATTTATATAAATACTGTTGGAGAATATCACGATGCCTGAATCCTAACTATCATTATAATCAGAAGAAGTTGCTTGACTATCATTGTAGATTTCTTAAGACAGAATTTCATTGTTATAGGACAGCGTTGTACAACCTATTCATGGAGAGGGTTATTTTATATAAAATAAAAAATACGGCGGGCCATCTTATTAATATTTCATAATGAACTCTTTCAGGTTGTCGAAATTATGTCCCAATAATTTAAATAATTTTATTCTTAATGGAAATATGATAATACAACAAAATCTATAAGGAAAACGTAATTAAATCATTTTATTTTTAATGGAAAAAGCTTTAACATTCCAAGTTTATAGGAAAAATTTATTGTATTCATAACTGTCTGTACATTTAATTTTTATTATTTTTGCCAAATTATTTATTTATTGAGGTTTTTCGAATTATGAAGATATTTTCATTCTTTTTAAATTTAAGCCAGGGGCCATCTACCATATTTCTTATTTCGAAACTGAAAATTATACTACACTAAAACAATTCTCCTTGTCATTTTAGTAATTTATTAATATTTTTATATATTCATTTATCTATTAGTTTGTTGATTTATTTTTGTTTTCTAATAACTGACCTCTCTCTGTATTTCCTCATATCTTCTGTAAGTTCTTTCCAATGAGCTCTGCAGTATTCTTTGGAAGCTTGAATTTCAAGTCAGTGGCCCCCTATAGGCCTGTTCCATATGAGTAGGGTTCATCGTCTGAATAATAATAATAATAATAATAATAATAATAATAATAATAATAATAATAATAATAATAATAATAATAATAATAATAATAATAATAATAATAATAGCTTTGGACCCAAACAGCCTTAAGTTCAAACCAGGCTTACATTTGTACAACTTCTGCAACACTTTAGTGATAGAGGCTACGAATGCCAACTATATTTTCTGGCCTATGT
>NC_089750.1:75852206-75862206 GCF_040412425.1 Macrobrachium rosenbergii
CTTTGATGGCTGCAATCAACGTTAGAAAAGGACATAATAATAATAATAATAATAATAATAATAATAATAATAATAATAATAATAATAATAATAATAATAATAATAATAATAATAATAAAAGAGAAATAATGAGATGGAAAAACGTGGAATACAGAACACAGACTTGTTGGATACAAAATGTTGAATACAAAACACAGACTTGTTGAATACAAAATGTTGGATACAAAACGCACACTTGTTGAATACAAAATGTTGGATACAAAACACAGACTTGTTAAATACAAAATGTTGAATACAAAACACAGACTTGTCAAATACAAAATGTTGAATACAAAACAAAGACTTTATGAATGCAAAATATTGAATAAATAACACAGACTTGTCGAATACAAAATGTTAAATACAAAATGTTGAATACAAAACACAGACTTGTTGAATACAAAATGTTGGATACAAAACGCACACTTGTTGAATACAAAATGTTGGATACAAAACACAGACTTGTTAAATACAAAATGTTG
This sequence comes from Macrobrachium rosenbergii, assembly GCF_040412425.1. Taxonomy (NCBI): domain Eukaryota; kingdom Metazoa; phylum Arthropoda; class Malacostraca; order Decapoda; family Palaemonidae; genus Macrobrachium; species Macrobrachium rosenbergii. The sequence goes on from NC_089750.1 coordinate 75,852,728, forward strand.
AATACAAAACACAGACTTGTCAAATACAAAATGTTGAATACAAAACAAAGACTTTATGAATGCAAAATATTGAATAAATAACACAGACTTGTCGAATACAAAATGTTAAATACAAAATGTTGAATACAAAACACAGACTTGTCGAATAGAAAATGTTGAATATAAAACACAGACTTGTTGAATACAAAATGTTGAATACAAAACACAGACATGTTGAACACAAAACACAGACTTGTTGAATACAAAACACAGACTAGTTGAATACAAAATGTTGAATACAAAACACAGACTTGTCGAATACAAAACGTCAAAATATCGAATGCATACTATAAACTTGTCGAATACAAAACAGACTCGTCGAATTCCCATTCCGACCGAAGACACTTCGCTTAGGCCTTCCGTCTCTCTCTCTCTCTCTCTCTCTCTCTCTCTCTCTCTCTCTCTCTCTCTCTCTCTCTCTCTCTAAAGATCTCAAGGTCGACCTTTTCACAAGGAACTTATTCCCCGAAGGCCTTCGATTTTCTTCTGCTGACAGCTTAAGCCAATTCACTTAAGGCCCGGCTATATATCTTGGTGGCGTTTCTGTTTTTGGGGGGACCCACCCCCCCCAGTAGACGCCCCCCCCCCCTCCCCTTCTACCCTCTCCGAACACCCTCAACCTCTCTTTATTTATTTATTCAGTTTTTTTTTTTTGTTTCTATAGACGTAGGCATCAAGACATCAAGATAAGACGTCTTGGGAGGAAGGCAGATGCCTTCAATTGGAGAGAAGAAGAAGAAGAAGGAAAAGAAACCTATTCGTGGATTAGAAATTGTATTTTATTTATTTATTTTTTTTTTTCGTTTGTCGGTTTCCAAAGTATGTTTGTTTGTGCTGTGATGGCCGATTGTTTTGGGGGACGTTCGAGCGCACATACGCACAAACACACACACACATACATACACATATTATATACATATAATATGTGTGTGTGTTTGTATGTATATATACATATATGTATATATATTTATATTTATATATATAAATAAACAAATAACCATATATATATACAGTACACTTATATATATATATATATATATATATATATATATATATATATATATATATATATATATATATATATATATATATATATATATACATACTGGTAACTAATTCATTACAAATTCAGTATATATAAATAACCGGACTGTCCTATTTGTGTTATAATGATTATTTTCTAAGATCTTTTTTTCTTATTATATTCTGCCATACTTATCTCCCCACTGCTAATCTGATGTATATCTGAAAGTTGGCAAACGATTCGACCAATACAAATATAAGCGTTGCCTAGTGAGGAAAAATAACTCAGCTGGTGAAAGACATTAAAAAACAAGTAAAAAATGCGTCGAAGTTTCTTCGGCGCAATCGAGTTTTCTGTACAGCCGCTACAGCGTATGATCAAGGACAAAAAAATAGATCTATCTTTCGGTGGTCTCGGTATAATGCTGTATGAGCCGCGGCCCACGAAACTTTACCCAAGGCCCGGTCCTATATCGTTGCAGCCCTCTAGCCTCAGTAGTTTTTAAGCTCTGGGTTCGGACAGAAAAAATGCGAACAGAAAAAAGTGCGGACAGAAAAAAGTGCGGACAGAAAAAGCGCGGACAGTAAAAAAGTGCGGACGGAAAAATGTGCAGACAGAAAAAAGTGCGGCCGGACAGACAAAGCCAGCCGGCACAATAGTTTTCTTTTCAGAAAACTAAAATTGAACCGATGAAAGGTTTTCAAAATGTCCGTAAGGATAATAAGAGATATTTGTGTAATTAGGGAAAAAAAAAAAACAGGACGATTAAAATTGGAGAGAAATGAAAAACTGGTCAATGAGGAAAAATGATTAAACTGGTGAAAGATTTTCCCAAGTTTTTTGTATCTGTAAAGATTATGAGAGATATCTGTGTAATTACGATCAAAAGAATTCTGGGTGATTAAAACTGCATGGGAGAGAGAGAGAGAGAGAGAGAGAGAGAGAGAGAGAGAGAGAGAGAGAGAGAGAGAGAGAGATTTGTGGTAATTCTATGGAAAGTTGCGGAGGAGAGAGAGAGAGAGAGAGAGAGAGAGAGAGAGAGAGAGAGAGAGAGAGAGAGAGAGAGAGCGTAGGGGAGAGACAAAGAGAGAGAGAGAGAGAGAGAGAGAGAGAGAGAGAGAGAGAGAGAGAGAGAGAGAGAAAAGAATGCGTAGGTCTACGTAAATATACCTTAGTTTATTTTACGTGGCTAAGAACCAACTGGTTACCTAGCAGCGGGACCTACAGCTTATTGTGGAATCCGAACCACATTATAGCGAGAAATGAATTTCTGTCACCAGAAATAAATTCCTCTAATTCTTCACTGGCCGGCCGGAGACTCGAAATCAGGCCTAGGCGGGTGCTAGCCGACAACTCTACCGACTCGTCCAACAAGGAACTAGAATGCGTAGGGGAGAGACAGAGAAAGAGAGAGAGATTTGTGGTAACTCTAATGAAAGTTGCGGGGGAGAGAGAGAGAGAGAGAGAGAGAGAGAGAGAGAGAGAGAGAGAGAGAGAGAGAGAGAGAGAGAGAGAGAATTTGTGGTAACTCTATGGAAAGTTGCGGGGAGAGAGAGAGAGAGAGATGTGGTAACTCTAAGGAAAGTTGCAGAGAGAGAGAGAGAGAGAGAGAGAGAGAGAGAGAGAGAGAGAGAGAGAGAGAGAGAGAGAGAATTTGTGGTAACTCTAGAGGAAAGAGAGAGAGAGAGAGAGAGAGAGAGAGAGAGAGAGAGAGAGAGAGAGAGAGAGATTTATGGTAACTATAAGGAAAGTTGCGGAGAGAGAGAGAGAGAATTTGTGGTAACTCTAAGGAAAGTTGCGGAGAGAGAGAGAGAGAGAGAGAGAGAGAGAGAGAGAGAGAGAGAGAGAGAGAGAGAGAGAGAGAGAGATTTGTGGTAGCTCTATGGAAAGTTGCGGAACAAAGAAGTCTCTTGGGAAAGCAGAGCGAAGAAAAGTTGTTGTATAAGAAGACAATACCCAGCCGAGATTTCGTAATGGAAAAGAATCGGTTGTTGGTGATGAGAGCCAAGAAATAATAATAATAATAATAATAATAATAATAATAATAATAATAATAATAATAATAATAATAATAATAATAATAATGTGAGTAATAAAAATCCACAATTATATAGTAACTATCTTACTATGTAATTGTGGATCTTTATTACTCAGATTGTTTTTCACGAAATTGTGAATCTATTAGCAATAATAATAATAATAATAATAATAATAATAATAATAATAATAATAATAATAATAATAATTAAATCAGAAGATAAACCCCAATCCATATGGAACAAAGAATATTATGGTGTTCATTAGGAAGAAGTAACAAAAGATGACGGGATATACAGAAAGAAGAGATCACTTATTGAAAAAAAAGACAAAATAAATTAACAAATTAATATATAAATAGATTGATAAATAACATTAACTTAAGGACACAGACCTCTGAGGTGGTCTGCACATATAGAGAAAATTGGATTGCTGAAACCAGTGTCTGGAAAGTGTCGAGAGAAAGGAGAGTGACTTAGAGACTTAGAAGTCACATGGATTATAAAAGTAACAAGTTATGGTTTTCCTGAACCATCCTTTTTTCGTAAGGTAGTTTGTTTATTGGTGGGGGTTAAGAAAGGGGGGGGTTGCGGTTTCTGGACTGCAAACCTCCGCCACGGCTGATGGAGCAAACCCACCAACTCTACCGGACAAAAAAAAAAAAAAACCTTGAGTTCAGAATTTCTTCCAAATTTTGAACATTTGTTACAAGCAACGAGGACTACCATCACTCAAATTTCTATCAAAATCCACAAATAACTTTGAACAGGCAAACATACAAATGGACGCAGCTACCTCAAAAAAAAGAAAAAAAAAAACAATCACCTATTCGACGGAGGCAACTGACTATGAAAGTATCTTATTCCACTGGGAAAAAAACTAAAAAACTAAAAAAAAAGAAAAAACTTTCCAAATTCTTTCCCTTCCTCAGGAGAGACTTCCCCGGGGACCGACCCCTTTCTTCCAGTCAATATAGGAGTCGGCCTTTATGTAACGGGTAATTAACTACTCCTATAAACAGCGGCCCTTAGGACCGACTGTATAACTATATAACCTGCAAATGACTTGCCCAGGGCTTCCTTACTGCTGACGGCGTAATCTGGGCCTTACGAAGGTCAACAGCTGTTAATAAGGTCAACAGCTGGGCCTTACTAAGGTCATCAGCTGCTGCTAAGGTCAGCTAATGCTACTAAGGTCAACAGCTGGACCTGACTAAGGTCAACAGCTGGACCTAACTAAGGTCAATAGCTGGGCCGTATTAAGGTCAACAGCTGGGTCTTACAAAGGTCAACAGCTGGGCCTTACTAAGGTCATCAGCTGCTGCTAAGGTCAACAGCTGGACCTGACTAAGGTCAACAGCTGGACCTAACTAAGGTCAATAGCTGGACCTAACTAAGGTCAATAGCTGGGTCTTACAAAGGTCAACAGCTGGGCCTTACTAAGGTCAACAGATGCTACTAAGGTCAACAGCTGGGCTTTACTAAGGTCAACAGATGCTACTAATGCAACAGCTGCCACTAAGGTCAACAACGGCTGCTAAGGTCAACAGCTGCTACTAAGGTCAACAGCTGCTACTAAGGTCAACAGCTGCTGCTGCTAATGTCAACGACTGCTGCTAAGGTCAACAGCTGCTACTAAGGTCAACAACTGCTACTAATTCAACAGCTGCTACTAAGGTCAACAGCTGCTACTAAGGTCAACAGCTGAGCCTTACCAAGGCCAACAGCTGGGCCCTACTAAAAGTCATCAGCTGCTGCCTGTTCCTGCCGCCTCATTGGCATTCAGAAGCCGCTGGTTCCCCTCGACCTCGAAGAGGCACTGGGAGATGTACACGCCATTAAATGGCATCAGAACAGCGGCTGGGGATATGGGGTGTTTAGTCTCTCTCTCTCTCTCTCTCTCTCTCTCTCTCTCTCTCTCTCTCTCTCTCTCTCTCTCTCTCTCTCTCTCTCTCTCTCTCGTCATTTCTGCTGAATTGTTCACGTATTAAAATGTATCGATAAGGTATTAATAAAGTATTAAAAAAGTATTTATAAAACAAAGTAACACCTCTTATTTCTTTCTTCTTTTCTGTTTAATTAATTGTTCTCGTTTTGGAAATATGAAATCAGTGGGCACGCCCCATGAAAAGTTCGACACCCCAAAAAAAGTTTCACCCCACTAAAAAGTTCCACTCCCCAAAACAGTTCCACCCCCCAAAAAACTTCCACCCACAGAAAAATTTCCCACCCCCAAAAAGTTCCATTCCCCCCAAAAAAAGGTTCCACCCCCAAAAAAGTTCCACCCCAAAAGTCCCACTCACCCAAAAAGTTTCACTCTCCAAAAAAAGTCCCACACCCCCAAAAAGTTCCACTCCCCCAAAAAGTTCCACTCCCCAAAAAAGTTCCAAACCCAAAAAAGTTCCACCCCCAAAACAAAGTCCCACTCCCCAAAAAAGTCCCACCACCCAAAAAAGTCCCACACACCCACAAAAAAAGCTCTACTCTAAACAGTGTGTTTTATTTTTCCCTCTGAGTAAAAGTTGAAGGAAGATTCTTAAGTTTACTGTAACTCAATTGCGAAATGAAATTAGTACCTTGCGCTTTCCAAGAGCCTTTTATAGACTGTGAGTCTTTTAGACTGTGAGTCTTTTAGGCTGTGAGTCTTTTAGGCTGTGAGCCTTTTAGGCTGTGAGTCTTTTAGTGTGACAGTCGTTTAGGCTGTGTCTTTTAGGCTGTGAGCCTTTTAGACTGCGAGTCTCTTAGGCTGTGAGTCTGTTAGACTGTGAGTCTTTTAGACTGTCTTTTACGCTGTGAGTCTTTTAGGGTGTGAGCCTTAGGCTTCAGGCTTCAGCCCTATACCAGATTCTCTAGATATTTTTTATCATTCTTTATGATTATTGGCAATTCTTTATAATTCTCCACTCTATAATTCTCTATAGCTTTTTATAACTTGATAATTCTCTATAATTCTTTATAATCTTTATAATTCTCTATGATTCTTTATAATCTTTGAAATTCTCTATAATTCTTTATAATCTTCATAATTCTCTATAACTCTTTACAATTTATTTCAATTCGTCCGTTGAGCCTTGAGGATAAAAGTAACAAATATCTAAAAATAATCAAAATAAATCTTTTAAAATAATGTGATTGGCCATGCTACCAAAAAATATATGTTTATTCCTCTACTGATAATTTAGTGAATTAAAATTGAAAATAAACTTGAAAGAAATTTCGTGACTGACAAAGCTAAAAAAATATTAAAGTTTATTCCTCCATTCCTCCATTGAGAATTTATTGATTTCAAGTAAAAAAAAAACTTGAAAGAAATTTCGTGATTGGTAAAGCTAAAGAAACAAATTAAAGTTTATTCCTCCATTGAGGATTTAGTGAATTAAAAATGAGAAAAAACTTAAAAGAAATTTCGTGATAGGCAAATCTAAAGAAATAGTTTATTCCTCCATTGAGAATTTAGTGAACTAAAAGTGAAAAAAAACTTGAAAGAAATTTCGTGATTGACAAAGCAAAAAAAAAAATTAACAATAATAATAAATAAGTTTATTCCTCCATTGAAAATTTAGTGAATGAAAAGGAAAAAAAAAGAAGAAGAATTTAGTGAGCAACGAAATACACTTAAAATCATTCTTTTAAAATACAATTACTGGCGAAGCATAAAAAAAAGTTTATTCCTCCACTGAAATTTTAGTGAATCAAAAGCAAAAAAAAAAAAAAAAAAAAAAAAAAAAAGAAACTTCGCAACTTACGAAAAAAAAACCGATCTCTCCTTTTTCACAACATCTCCCACGCGTCCTTTTAATCGCCTAATGAAGGAATAAAAAATTAACCGAAAAACTTAACCAACCTTGATATTATCGGGTGGTTAATCAGTGTTTGGACGAAGGCTCGTTTTCCCATTAGCTGTCAGACTGAACCAATTTCTTGCTAGATAGAAGTCGATGACCCAAGAGACATTATCTATCATCTCATCTATCTAATGTATTTTAAATTATTATTATTATTATTATTATTATTATTATTATTATTATTATTATTCCATCTGTAAAGAGTTCAGATAGTATACATGCCATTATTATTATTATTATTATTATTATTATTATTATTATTATTATTATTATTATTCCATCTGTAAAGAGGTCAGATAGTATCCATGCCAGTATTATTATTATTATTATCTCAGTCATTTGTGAATTTCAATTTCAGATGACATTATTATTATTATTATTATTATTATTATTATTATTATTATTATTATTATTATTATTCCATCTGTAATGAGGCCAGATAGTGTCCATGCCATTATTATTGTTATTATTATTATTATTATTATTATTATTACTATTATTATTATTATTATTATTAATTCAGTCATTTGTGAATTTATATTTCAGATGACATTATTATTATTATTATTATTATTATTATTATTATTATTATTATTATTATTATTATTATTATTATTATTATTATTATTATTATTTCAGTCAAAATAAATATAAAACTATGATCTCAAAAGTCATCTAAAAGTCATAATGAATATAATATTATGATCTCAAAATGAGAAAGTCCTAGAGATCCGAGACCCGAAAATCCATTTCATTTGTGAAATTTTTCATCCCTTCACTTCCAACCGATGAATAACTGAAACGGTTGATGTTAAATTTGTCAAATCTCGGCGTCCACTAGTTCCCAAAATTCCATTTTCCTCTCTTGACTCAATGTAATGCCTTTATTAGCTTTCTGTAAGAGAAAACTATTGCGCCGGCTTCGTCTGTCCGTCCGCACTTTTTCTGTCCGCCCTCAGATCTTAAAAACTACTGAGGTTAGAGGGCTGCAAATTGGTATGTTGATCATCCACCCTTCGATCATCAAACATACCAAATTGCAGCCCTCTAGCCTCAGTAGTTTTTATTTCATTTGAGGTTCAAGTTAGCCATAATCGTGCGTCTGGCTGCAATATATGGGCCGCGGGTCATACTGCGTTATACCGAGACCACAGAAAGATAGATCTATTTTCGGTGGCCTTGATTATACGCTGTACAGAAAACTCGACCGCGCAGAGGAAACCGGCGCATTTTTAACTTGTTTTTCTCTTGTTTCCTACAGAAATAATTACAATAGGAAGATATTCTGATAGGAAATAAAGAATTATATATTTCAGGGAAAATCAGACTGCGTAAATATCTCTATAAGATATTTACCCAACAAATAAGAGATAAAAATTAATAGGGTAATTTATATTCAAGATAACATACAAGAAGAAAAAAAAACTGAATAAATTACATGAATAATGTAATTTTTTCTAGATAATATAACACAGAATAAATTAAATGAAGAATGCATTTTATCTTAAAAATATAAAATAACATTTAAAAATCCACCTAAAAAATGTTTCTTGTGGATTAAAAAAAAAAAGAATACGTAATACTGATAAATTTCACAATGGATAAAAAGTTGAAAAACATAAAATTATTTAGTTGTTGACAGAGCAAACGCGAACCAAATTTATATGGTTCCTGTTATGTAAATTTTCTTTTGGACCCCATTTTTACGTATTTTGGAAAAACACATTCGCCTTCGTCTTGAATAAATTGCTCTCTCTCTCTCTCTCTCTCTCTCTCTCTCTCTCTCTCTCTCTCTCTCTCTCTCTCTCTCTCTCTCTCGAATACATAGTATATTCTTGCAGGTCCTCTCTCTCTCTCTCTCTCTCATACAATGGACATTCTTGCATATCATCTCTCTCTCTCTCTCTCTCTCTCTCTCTCTCTCTCTCTCTCTCTTGAATACCTAGCATATTCTTCCAGATCTTGTCTCTCTCTCTCTCTCTCTCTCTTGAATACCTAGCATATTCTTCCAGATCTTGTCTCTCTCTCTCTCTCTCTTGAATACCTAGCATATTCTTCCAGATCTTGTCTCTCTCTCTCTCTCTCTCTCTTGAATACCTAGCATATTCTTCCAGATCTTGTCTCTCTCTCTCTCTCTCTCTCTCTTTGAATACCTAGTCTTCCAGATCTTGTCTCTCTCTCTCTCTTGAATACCTAGCATATTCTTCCAGATCTTGTCTCTCTCTCTCTCTTGAATACCTAGCATATTCTTCCAGATCTTGTCTCTCTCTCTCTCTCTTGAATCTCTTCTCTTGAATACCTAGCATATTCTTCCAGATCTTGTCTCTCTCTCTCTCTCTTGAATACCTAGCATATTCTTCCAGATCTTGTCTCTCTCTCTCTCTCTTGAATACCTAGCATATTCTTCCAGATCTTGTCTCTCTCTCTCTCTGAATACCTAGCATATTCTTCCAGATCTTGTCTCTCTCTCTCTCTCTTGAATACCTAGCATATTCTTCCAGATCTTGTCTCTCTCTCTCTCTCTTGAATACCTAG
>NC_089750.1:75869706-75882206 GCF_040412425.1 Macrobrachium rosenbergii
TATGTGAATAAAATTTTTCCACAAATATTAAGCCACAAACATACCAATATAATAACTTACAATGAAGGGGAATCATTCTATAATTATACCTGATAACTGCTTCGTCCCTAACGGGATTCGAACCGTCACTAGCTTTACAACATAAAAGTCACTATATATATATATATATATATATATATATATATATATATATATATATATATATATATATATATATTATATATATATATATATATATATATTGTGCCTCTCAATAAGATGACACAACCAGTCCCTGGAGTAAATAGAGATAATGAATGAACTCGCGGAGCGTAGGAGCGTGGAAAAGAATAGGGGGAGTGGGGGTTAAAAGCCCCCAGGGATGAACGAGGCACCGTAGGCTCGAAAACTTTTCATAAAGTTGTTAAGAGTAAAAGTTTCATTATTGACTTTAAAGGTTTCCTGAGGAAATCAGGTCGAAGAGGAAAGAGTAAGGTAGAGCAGGGACGAGTAAGGTAGAGTAAGGAAGAGTAAGGTAGAGTAAAGTAGGTTCAGGGAAAGTAAGGTAGAGTAAGGAGGAGTAAGGTAGATTCAGGGAGAGGAAGGTAGACTACGGGAGAGTGAGGTAGAGTAAGGCGGAGTAAGGAAGATTCATGGGAAGTAAGGGAGAGTAAAGCTGAGTAAGGTAGAGTAAGGAAGAGTAAGGTAGAGTAAGGAAGAGTGAGGGAGAGTTAGGGAAAGTAAGGACGAGTAAGGGAGAGTAAAGACGAGTAAGGGAGAGTATGGTAGAGTAAGGGAGGGTGAGGTAGATTAAGGATGAGTAAGGTAGACTAAGTAAGAGTAAGGTAGATTAAGGGAAAGTAAGGGAGAGTAAGGTAGAGTATGGAAGAGAAAGGGAGAGTAACAGAGAGTAAGTTTGAGGAAGAAAGAGTAGGGGAGAGTAAGGAACAGATACCGATTGATTTAAAAACAATATTCGGTTAATAAATGGAAATATAATACAATCGAAAATTAAAATTGAATTTTCTAAAGAGCTTTCAAAGGAATTTCACCATAAAATGAATGGGGATATGAACTACGTGATATCTAGAGAGAGAGAGAGAGAGAGAGAGAGAGAGAGAGAGAGAGAGAGAGAGAGAGAATAAATATAAACACAGCAATAATGGTCGTAAAAATATTCACATTAGCATCCTGAGAGAGAGAGAGAGAGAGAGAGAGAGAGAGAGAGAGAGAGAGAGAGAGAGAGAGAGAGAGAGAAATATAAACACAGCAATAATGGTAATAAAAATATTCACAGTAGCATCCTGAGAGAGAGAGAGAGAGAGAGAGAGAGAGAGAGAGAGAGAGAGAGAGAGAGAGAGAGAGAGAGAGAGAAAAAAATATAAACGCAGCAATAAGGTGATAAAAATATTCACAGTAGCATCCTGAGAGAGAGAGAGAGAGAGAGAGAGAGAGAGAGAGAGAGAGAGAGAGAGAGAGAGACCACAATGCCAATGGGCATTTATCAAACAAAATGAAATATTAACCGAACGAAGATTAAAAATAAACCACGCGTCAAGTGACATGTCAAAAAAAGGGGGGGGGGGGATGTTGGGTAAAACGAGATACAATGGCCTCCAGACAATATACCACACGAATGGACCTCCATTAAGACGAGAAAGGGTCTTTCCATGTGTTTAATTGTCACCCAATTATTGACTTTCCTGTGGCCCCCGACAAGTTCCCTCCTTATTTCCGTTTCCCAAAGAAAGTTCTCTCTCTCTCTCTCTCTCTCTCTCTCTCTCTCTCTCTCTCTCTCTCTCTCTCTCTCTCTCTCTCTCTTTGTCACAGATTTTTATATTAATTTTCTGCTATTACAGCTATTAACAACTCTTTCATGTAATGTATCTCTCTCTCTCTCTCTTCTTTGTCACAAAATGGAATATTAATTTTCTGCTGTTACAGTTATTAACGACTGTTTCATGTAATAATTCTCCCTCTCTCTCTCTCAAGACACAACTGTGAATTGCTTTCTCTTGCCCTTATTACTGTGTTCCTTTTTATTTTTTTATTCTCTCTCTCTCTCTCTCTCTCTCTCTCTCTCTCTCTCTCTCTCTCTCTCTCTCTCTCTCTCTCTGGGAAAAAAACTAATTTGTTATAAAATCTCAATTCATTTACAGAATTTTAGCAGCCTGTTTCTCTGCATTTTTAACAATAAGTCAAGGTTTACGTTCAAGAAAAAGGCATATCTTAATTTGCCCAATAATAATAATAATAATAATAATAATAATAATAATAATAATAATAATAATAATAATAATAATAATAATAATACGTATTCATTGGCGCCCAATTTATTTGGGAGCCTTTGATAATAATAATAATAATAATAATAATAATAATAATAATAATAATAATAATAATAATAATAATAATAATAATAATAATACCTCTTCACTAGCGCGCCTCGCCTCCCCTTGGGAAAACTTTTAGTGACGAAATAAAAAAAAAAGAAGATAAAAAACTCCTAATTAAATCCCCGACTTCTATACGATCACTGTAAACACGAAGAATTTCGGCGGCAACCTTCCCCCGGTCCTAATTCCCAAACACCCAGTCCTCGCGGCCTAAGTCTTGGAGCCAAATCTGCTTTCGTCTCCTGATTGATGGCGTCGCTTTGGATTGACGAATTCGCCCAAGTTTCGGCACTTGGTGATGACTCCTGCAGATTAGCCACCTGATGATGATGATGATGATGATGATGATGATGAGAGAGAGAGAGAGAGAGAGAGAGAGAGAGAGAGAGAGAGAGAGAGAGAGAGAGAGAGAGAGCATCCCTACTGCAAACTTGAGATGAGGGAGAATATCCCTACTGGGAACTTAAGCTGACACAGAGAGGAAGGAATGTTCTTCTTATCGGAAACTTTTGGAGAGAGAGAGAGAGAGAGAGAGAGAGAGAGAGAGAGAGAGAGAGAGAGAGAGAGAGAGAGAGAGAGAATATCCCTATCGGGAACTTAAGCTGACGGAGAGAGGAAGGAATGTTCTTATCGGAAACTTTTGTAGAGAGAGAGAGAGAGAGAGAGAGAGAGAGAGAGAGAGAGAGAGAGAGAGAGAGAGAGAGAGAGAGAGAAACTACTTGTTAAACATTAAAACCAAGAAACGAAATTGTCACAGTATCAATTATTCGCATAAGTCCAATAATTTTTCCGCGTCCCACTTCGCCTAAAATTGACAAAATAAAAACGAAAATAAAAAAAATAAAATAAACTGCAAACGTCTTTCCAAAGAAATACTTTAATCCAATCGCGATTTAAAATCCCTGAGAGAGAAAAAACTCATTTAATTAAGTTACAAAAGCTAAAAGAGTTAACGAAAAAATCAGTGTGATTGGAACACGAAAACGGAAGAGGAATAAAAGATCGACTTAATAGGATCGCGAATAAGGAAAGGCTAGAGAAACAAGTAAAAAATGCGCCGAAGTTTCTTCGGCGCAATCGAGTTTTCTGTACAGCTGCTACAGCTTATAATCAAGGCCACCGAAAATAAATCTATCTTTCGGTGGTCTCGGTATATTGCTGTATGAGCCGCGGCCCATGAAACTTTAACCATGGCCCGGTGGTAGCCTATCCTATATCGTTGCCAGAAGCATGATTATGGCTAACTTTAACCTTAAACAAAATAAAAACTACTGAGGCTAGAGGGCTGCAATTTGGTATGTTTGATGACTGGAGGGTGGATGATCAACATACCAATTTGCAGCCCTCTAGCCTCGGCAGGTTTTAAGACCTGAGGGCGGACAGAAAAAAGGGCGGACAGTAAAAAGTGCGGACGGACAGCCAAAGCCATCCCAATGCTTTTCTTTTACAGAAAACTAAAAATTGAAAAGGATTTCAATACGACGAAACAAATAAAAAAGGGACTTTTTTGAAATAAAACTCTTATTTCGACTGAGTCTTATCTGGAGTCATAGACTCTTCCTGTGAGTCAGAGAGTCTTATTTGGAATCTCAATCTTATCTGGAGTCACAGAGTCTTATCCAGAATCACAGTCTTATTTGGATTTCTTCTCCTGAGTCTCAGAGTTTTTTCCGAAGTCTCAGAGTCTTCTCCGGAGTCACAGTCGTCTCCGGATCTCAGAGGCTTCTCTTGATCTCAGTCTTCTCCAGAATCAGACAGCCTTCTCCGGAGCCACAGAGTCTTCTCCTGACTCACAGATTCTTCTCCGGAGTCTCAGAGTCTTCTCCAGAGCCACAGACTCTTCTCTGGAGTCACAGAGTCTCCTCCAGAGTCACAGTGTCTTCTCCGCAATCACAGAGTCTTCGCCGGATCTCAGAGTCTTCTCCAGAGTCACAGAATCTTCTTCGGAGTCACAGAGTCTCCTCCAGAAGCACAGAGTCTTCTCCGGAGTCACAGAGTCTTCTCCGGATCTCAGGGTCTTTTCCGGAGTCTCAGTCTTTTCTGGAGTCTCAGAGTCTTCCACAGAGTCTTCTCTGGAGTCCCAGAATCTTCTCCGGAGCCACGGAATCTTCCCCGGAGTCAAAGAATCTCCTCTGGAGTCACAGAGTCTTCCAGAGTCTTCTCTGGGGTCCCAGAATCTTATCTTCTCCGGAGTCACAGAGTCTTCCACAGAGTCTTCTTTGGAGTCACCGAGACTTCTTTGTAGTCAGAGTCTCTCCGGACTCACAGAGTATTATCTGGAATCAAGAGTCCACTCCGGAGTCACAGAGTCTTCTCCGGATCTTAGAGTTTTCTCCCGAGGCACAGAGTCTTCTCCGGAGTCACATTCTTCTTCGGAGTCACACAGTCTTCTCCAGATTTCAGAGTCTTCTCTGGAGTCACAGAGTCTCCTCCGGAGCCACAGAGTCTCCTCTGGATCTCAGAGTCTTCTCCAGAGTCACAGAGTCTTCTCCGGATCTCAGAATCTTCTCCGGAATTGCAGAGTCTTATCTGGTATCAAAGAGTCCTCTCCGGAGTCACAGAGTCTTCTCCGGATCTCAGAGTCCTCTCCGGAGTCACAGAGTCTTCTCCGGATCTCAGAGTCTTCTCCGGAGTCACACAGTCTTCTCCGGATCTCAGAGACCTCTCTGGAGCCCCAGTAAACGCGTTTTGACCCACACATTTGGAGCCGAAGAGCGAGGGGCGGCTATATCCCCTTTAAGTAACCGGTACAACTAGATATGCTAGGGAGCCCGGACGATGTAGAAGTATGCCCCCGCGTCTTTAAGCTACCGGCGATTGCAGATCGAGACCTCTCTCTCTCTCTCTCTCTCTCTCTCTCTCTCTCTCTCTCTCTCTCTCTCTCTCTCCTTGGAAGGCTAATGGAGGGGTTATATATAAGGTTTAAGTTGTGTGTTTACGTACGTTTGAGAAAGAGAGAGAGAGAGAGAGAGAGAGAGAGACTCCCTCTATCTCTCTATCTCTCTTTCTTCGGAACCTGGTGGAGGAGTTATATAATAGGATTATGTATGGACTTATGTATGTACGAGAGAGAGAGAGAGAGAGAGAGAGAGAGAGAGAGAGAGAGAGAGAGAGAGAGAGAGAGACCACGTAACAAAAACAAGCTTTCTTAGAATCTCTGATGTTATAACAGAATATATAAATCTATATTTTTTTAAAAATTTAATAACTTAATATCTCGTAGCGTCGTAAGTTGATACATAAGCCTTAAGTGTCGAGTCGTTTTATTGGATTAGGAAAAAATGAAATAGATGTGGAGAAATATTCCCCCCCTTTTTTTAAAGGGAATATTAACATGTTTATTTTCTTTTCGGATAAAAATATTAATTACTGACTCGCTCTGAGGCAGAATTCTTTTTACCTCTGTTAAACATCGCCTAGAACTAATAGAAATTCTGGATTACGGGAATATTGAGATTTTTTCCTTGGCGGATAAAAATAATAATTTTTTTTATTTCTTTATAAGCAAGGGTATTGTACAGTGTCTTAAATTTCCTCGCTTGGAAACAGAATTCTGTTTACCATCCCCTGTTGAACATCGCCTAGAGCTAATAGAAATTCTGTATAATAAGATGTTTTTCCTTGGCGGACAAAAATACTTCTATTTTTCTCATATGGGTATTGCACAGGGTCTTAAACTGGCTCGCTTGGAAACAGAATTCTGTTTCCCACCGTTAAACATCGCCTACAGCTAACAGAAGTTCTGTACCGTCTCAGGGAACTTCTTTCTCCGCACTACTGCAATAATATTTCAAAGGGGGAGCCGAGAATTATACCGACCAATAACAGTAAAAGGCGATTTATATTTTTATCTTTCCATGTATTGCAAAAACCACGACCATTTTAGCGTTGTTCTTGCTAGACAGTTTTAAAATTCGTAATGGAATGGAATAAAGGTTTTAGGCCAAAGGCCAAGCACTGAGTAAAAGGTTTGAAAGGTGTAACAGGAGGAAAATCTTCTGCAGTTGCACTATGAATCAATTGTCAGGAGAGGGTTAAGGATAGCAAGATGGAAGAAAGACAATATGAATGGAGGTACAGTAAAAGGAATGAAAGAGGTTGCAGCTAGGGGGCCTGAGGAAGGGACGGTGCAAAGAACCTTTAGTAATGCCTACAGTGCACCACGTGAGGTGCACTGACGGCGCTAACCCCCCTTACGGGGTAAAACTCGAACTGGTGTGGTATTCTTTCATTTAAATATCTATCAAAATAACAAGACCATTTAGCAGAATAACATGAATATCGATCAAAGCAAGAACATCTGTCGAAATGGCGAGAACATGTGATAATAACAAGAACATCTGTCAAACTGACGAGAACATCTGAGACAATAACAAGAATATCTGTCAAAATGACGAGAACATCTGTGAAAATGACGAGAACATCTGTAAAAATAACAAGAACATCTGTGAAAATGACGAGAGCATCTGTGATAATAAAGAACATGTCAGCATGACGAGAACATCTGTCAAAATGAGAACATCTATAATAACAAGAACATCTGTCAAAATGACAACATCTGTGATAACATCTGTCAAAATGACGAGAACATCTGTGATAATGACAAGAACACCTATCAAAATGACGAGAACATCTGTGATAAGAAGATCATCTGTCAAAATGACGAGAACATGTGATAATAACATCTGTCAAAATGAAGAGAACATTTATGATAATAACAACATCTGTCAAAATGATGAGAACATATGATAACAAGAACATCTGTCAAAATGACGAGAACATGTGATAATAACAAGAACACTTGTCAGCTGACGAGAACATCTGTGATAACAAGAACATCTGTGATAATAACAAGAACAAGTGTCAGAATGACAAGAACATCTGTGATAACAAGAACGTGTCAAAATGACGAAAATATCTGTGATAACAACAAGAACGTCTGTCAAAATGACAAGAACATCTGTCAATTTTTATTATTACTATACTGCTCCTTCTAAGAGAGTTATAAATAGTATACTACTATTTCTTATAAGAATTATAAACAGTATATTACACCCTCAAGCAAGAGATGTTTCGACACTTCCAACGAAGAATCCCTTCGCCTCGGCACAAAAGACGACATATCAGGTTTATCTTACACAAATATAAACCCAGCCATTTTTGTAAACAGACCGGAACTTGTATGTCATTTCCCGTCCTTCCAGGAACCAGACTTTATCCGCACTATTGGCTCAAGTTGGAGAACTTCAGATGATTGGCAAATACGGACCTCATTCGCCAGTTATTGCCAATGACGATTGGCACACAGCCAATGTATAACAGACGATGAGAGTCTAGCAGAGGTTGGAGAAATCTGGTGAAGACTTTCGTGGTACTTGGCTTTTTTGGGGGGCTAATTTGCATATTGAAATACTGCTTTTATTGGAAGGCAATTTACATCACATTTACATCAAGCAATGAAAGCATAAAAGCACTTAATGGAAATTAGATATTTTATTAAAAATTGTACAATACTGCGAAGAAATTCCACACGAGTTAAATTCTTGAATAACCACATTTTTGAAAAGATAAAACTTGAAATAAAACAAATATATAATTTTACTTTGTTTCGCAAAAACAGAACTCATTACAGTATTAATTTCTTTGGCGAAGAAATGACACAACAGTTAAATTCCTGAATAACCACATTTTTGAAAAGAAAACCTAAAATAAAATAAATACAGTATATAATTTTACTTTAGCCAAAACAGAACCCATTACAATATTACTTTATTGGCAAAATCGAAAAATGCTTGATAATAACTGATCAGGACCTGGCGTTCACTTACAGAAATGTTATCAAGAAGGCGCAATGTGGCTTCTGGAAGTCACATAGATTAATGTAGTCTCTTATCAGCAAAGACAGAGAATTGGTTCACATTATATAACAAGACTGCCAAATCATAGTAATGCAAAGGTCAGAGAGACTGAAATGTTACAATTAGAAATTTATTAAAGACGTAACTGGAAGTAAATAGTGATATTTGTTTAGGTTTTGGCGTTTGGAAAGGTGTCTATATTCCCTTCTACAAGAGTATAATACATTTCTGGGATAAGATTTTAAGTAAAGAAGCAAAGAAGTTGAACAGTCTCCCTGAGGATGTTGTGCAATTGGAACTTGAGAAGTTCAAGCGAAGAAGCAATGCATTAATAGCCTAATATAATTCTCCTGGTATTTTGATAATCTACTTACATTTTTATCTATCTATTGATTAATTTGTTACTTTATTATTCTCTTTTAATAAGTGATCTCTTCTTTCTGTATTTCCCATTGCCTCCTGTTACTTTTTTCAAATGAACATCATATTCTTTGGAATCTTGAATTTCAAGTCCGTGGCCATTTGGGTGGGCTTGTTCCATATGAATTTGGCTGGCTTATCTTCTGAATAATAATAATAATAATAATAATAATAATAAATAATAATAATAATAATAATAATAATAATAATAATAATCCTTGGAAGCTTGAATTACAAGTTAATGGCCCCTTTTGTGGGCTAGTTTCATATGAATTTGGCTAATCTTCTGAATAATAATAATAATAATAATAATAATAATAATAATAATAATAATAATAATAATAATAATCTTTGGAAGCTTGAATTACAAGTTAATGACCCCTTTGGTGGGCTTGTTCCATATGAATTTGGCTAATCTTCTGAATAATAATAATAATAATAATAATAATAATAATAATAATAATAATAATAATAATAATAATAATAATAATAATAATAATCTTTGGAAGCTTGAATTACAAGTTAATGACCCCTTTGGTGGGCTTGTTCCATATGAATTTGGCTAATCTTCTGAATAATAATAATTAATAATAATGAATAATAATAATAATAATAATAATAATAATAATAATAATGTGTATGAATGCATGGAGAAATTGTCATGACAAATATGAAGACCTGTCATAGTTTTTTCCACCAGAGATAAGGAAATCACCACTGAGATAGACTGACGACTTCGGACATCACCGAAAAAGTATTCATGTTGTGCTCAAAGGATATACAACATCACCACGTAACCTTTAATGATAACTGGTAAACAACGCCAGTATTGTATACAGAACAGAAGTGAGACCATTCAAAAATAAACGTTCGACTGCAGCTGGGCAATATGGCAATACAAACATGGGGTTGGAAAGTGCTGTACCTGACCTTTCAATATGGTGGATAATGAATGCCGTCTTTTATTTGCATGCAACAATGCTGATTCCCCAAGGAAAATAGACACAGCAGGAGGGAACAATTATGTGAACAACTTGATAGTCGGGCGATACAGTTGGAAATTAGGTCTGAATTCGTAAAGGGTTTTTTTGCATTTTGATGAATGCATGAGAAAATTTCACTTTTGTACAAAGAAAGGCCTCATGCTTGCGTTTGGTGGGACCTGTTTGTGTGTGTGTACGTCTGTAATCTACTGTGTGTATTCTGTACAGAGTATTAATTCACAGAGCATCCAATCAGCCATATTTATCTGACAGGTAAAATTTATCATTTTCCTAAATAACCATATACCAAAAAGAGCAAGCAGAGGTAGATTAATAGTGCCAAAAACTATACCAGGAAAATTAAGGAAAGCACACAGGACATTAATCCACCACGCACCAGCATCGATAATGCAGCGTCTATTCAATGCGCTACCAGCTCATCTGAGGAACATAACAGGAGTGAGCGTAGATGTGTTTAAGAATAAGCTCGACAAATATCTAAGATGCATCCCAGACCATCCAAGACTGGAAGATGCAAAATATACCGGAAGATGCGTTAGCAACTCTCTGGTAGACATCAAAGGCGCCTCACACTGAGGGACCTGGGGCAACCCGAACGAATTGTAAGGTTTGTAAGGTAAGGTCTACTAATGAACACCAAAATATTCTTTGGAAGCTTGAATTTCAAGTCAGTGGCCCCTTTGGTGGGCTTGTTCCAAATAAAAAAGGTTCATCATCTGAATAATAATAATAATAATAATAATAATAATAATAATAATAATAATAATAATCTTTGGAAGCTTGAATTTCAAGTCAATGACCCCTTTGGTGGGCTTGTTCCATATGAATAGGGTTCATCATCTGAATAATAATAATAATAATAATCTTTGGAAGCTTGAATTTCAAGTCAGTTGCCCCTTTGGTGGGCTTGTTCCATATGAATAGGGTTCATCATCTGAACAATAATAATAATAATAATAATAATAATAATAATAATAATAATAATAATAATAATAATAATAATAATAATCTTTGGAAGCTTGAATTTCAAGTCAGTTGCCCCTTTGGTGGGCTTGGTCCATACGAATAGGCTTCATCATCTGATACATAATAACCCTGTCAAAACTGCTTTCGAAAAGCGTGTCCTCCACTCTCTCTCTGACCCTCACCCCGAGATATCGCTTCTGTCCAGTGCATGAGAAACTTACTGAATAATATAGGCGCCGCGTGTTGGAAATCTCTGGTTTCCCAATATCTCGCTGGTGCATCGTGGCTCCATGAATCTATATTCAACCAGGCTGCTTCAGGTAGCTACGAAACTTTCAGTGGTTTGCCTCTGAAGGAAATCTCTTGTGCATATATCTTTCCCCGGGATTTAATCATGATGCGTTTGGCTGTCTTGATCATAAATATAGACAGCTCTGCCTTCCGCAGGGAAGTATTTTCATCTAGATTAATTTTTTCCGTTGTCTATGTGTTGCTTGTATTTGTTCTATATTGATTTTATGTTTTTGGGAATAAATGAGTTGGTTTACTATTATTATTATTATTATTATTATTATTATTATTATTATTATTATTATTATTATTATTCAGGAGATGAACCTTATTCATATGGAACAAGCCCACCAAAGGGGCCGTTGACCTGAAATTCAAGCTTCCAAATATTATTATTATTATTATTATTATTATTATTATTATTATTATTATTATTATTATTATTATTATTATTATTATTATTATCATTATTAAGATGAACCCTATTCATAAGGAACAAGCCCACCACAGGGGCCGTTGACTTGAAATTCAAGCTTCCAAAGAATATTATTATTATTATATTATTATTATTATTATTATTATTATTATTATTATATTATTATTATTATTATTATTATTATTATTAAGATGAACCCTATTTATATGGAATAAGCCCACCAAAGGGGCCGCTGATTTGACATTCAAGCTTCCAAAGATTATTATAATTATTATATTATTATTATTATTATTATTATTATTATTATTATTATTATTATTATTATTAAGATGAACCCTATTCATACGGAACAAGCCCATCAAAGGGGCCACTGCCTTGAAATTTAAACTTCCAAAGAATATTATTATTATTATTATTATTATTATTATTATTATTATTATTATTATTATTATTATTATTATTATTATTATTATTGCTATTATTATTATTATTATTAAGATGAACCCTATTCATACGGAACAAGCCCACCAAAGGGGCCACTGCCTTGAAATTTAAACTTCCAAAGAATATTATTATTATTATTATTATTATTATTATTATTATTATTATTATTATTATTATTATTATTATTATTATTATTATTATTATTATTATTATTATTATTAAGATGAACCCTATTCATACGGAACAAGCCCATCAAAGGGGCCACTGCCTTGAAATTTAAACTTCCAAAGAATATTATTATTATTATTATTATTATTATTATTATTATTATTATTATTATTATTATTATTATTATTATTATTATTATTACTATTATTATTATTATTAAGATGAACCCTATTCATACGGAACAAGCCCACCAAAGGGGCCACTGCCTTGAAATTTAAACTTCTAAAGAATATTATTATTATTATTATTATTATTATTATTATTATTATTATTATTATTATTAAGATGAACCCTATTCATACGGAACAAGACCACCAAAGGGGCCACTGCCTTGAAATTTAAACTTCCAAAGAATATTATGGTGCTCATTAGAAAGAAGTAACAGAAGGTCAAGGAAAAAAACAGAAAGAGATCAGTGATTAGGAAAGAGAAAAAATAAACTAACAGATTTATAAATAGACAAAAATATAAGTAAATT
>NC_089750.1:75887206-75889706 GCF_040412425.1 Macrobrachium rosenbergii
TGGGAAAGGAACCTCTCTTTATTCATTCTTATTCCTTGAAAGAATGAAGGTTGTAGGTGACGCCGGCCAAGGAACCGGAGGTGGGGAGAGGGGGCAGACGGGGCGGGTGGGGTTGGGGGCGGAGGACAGAGGGAGAAATTGTGGAACTTAATCTTGAAGGAGTTGGGCTCGATGACTTAACCTGAAATCCGTTTGAGAAGTTAAAATTTCCGCAGCTTACATGTTAGAGGACTGACTCTCTCTCTCTCTCTCTCTCTCTCTCTCTCTCTCTCTCTCTCTCTCTCTCTCTCTCTCAATCAGAACTATCATTGCTTGAAAGAGGGAAAACATGATCAACTTACCAGAAATTTTTGACGACATTTTTTTTTTTTGCGTAAAATAAACTCTCTCTCTCTCTCTCTCTCTCTCTCTCTCTCTCTCTCTCTCTCTCTCTCTCTCTCTCTCTCTCTCTCTCAATCAGAACTAGCATTAGGCTTGAAAGGGCAAAAACATGATCAACTTACTAGATATTTTTGACGACATTTTTTTTGCTGTAAAATACACTCTCTCTCTCTCTCTCTCTCTCTCTCTCTCTCTCTCTCTCTCTCTCTCTCTCTAAATCAGGACTGTTATTAAGATTGAAAAGGGAAAAACATAATCAACTTATAGATATTTTTGACAATATTCTCTTTTTTACTGTAAAATAAACTCTCTCTCTCTCTTTCTCTCTCTCTCTCTCTCTCTCTCTCTCTCTCTCTCTCTCTCTCTCTCTCTCTCTCTCTCTCTCTCTCTCTCTCTCTCTCTCTCTCTCTCTAAATCAGGACTGTCATTAAGATTGAAAGAGGTAAAACATGATCAACTTACCAGATATTTTTGACGATATTTTTTTTACTGTAAAATAAACTCCTCTCTCTCTCTCTCTCTCTCTCTCTCTCTCTCTCTCTCTCTCTCTCTCTCTCTCTAATCAAGACCATCATTAAAACTGTTTTGTTCAGCAAGAAATTTTTGTTGTACACAACCTCAGAGAAGTTTATATTCCGACAAAAAAAAAATTTTAAAGGACTAAAAAAAAGGATTTGAAGGAAAAAAGGATTTAAAGGACTAAAAAATTAAATAAAAAAAGGATTTACAGTACTGAAAAATTTAAAGGAAGAAAGGATTGAAAAGACTAAAAAAATTAAAGGAATAAAAAAGATTTAAAGGAATAAAAAAATTTAAAGGAATAAAAAAAGGATTTAAAGGACTAAAAAAAGGATTTACATGACTCAAAAATAGGATTAAAAAAGGATTTAAAGGATTCAAGCGGAGTTTCCGGTCGCTTTATCCAAGGATTCTTGAGAGAGGAAATTAATCACTGGGACTTTTATTGCTTCGGCTGACTGACTGACTGACCTCTCCCAAACACACACTGGAGAGAGAGAGAGAGAGAGAGAGAGAGAGAGAGAGAGAGAGAGAGAGAGAGAGAGAGAGAATATTTACTAAGTTGACCTCTTTCCTTTTCAATTTTAATGATAGTTTTGAAAGGCAAGAGAGAATATTAAACTAACTTGACCTTTTTCATTTCAATTTTTATAATAGGTTTAACTGACTGAGAGAGAGAGAGAGAGAGAGAGAGAGAGAGAGAGAGAGAGAGAGAGAGAGAGAGAGAGAGAGAGAGAGAGAGAGAGAAACTGACCTAATTTTACTAAGAAAAGGTAAGATAGATTATTAACTAATCTGACCTTTTCCATTTCAATTTTAATAACAGATTTGACTAAGAGAGAGAGAGAGAGAGAGAGAGAGAGAGAGAGAGAGAGAGAGAGAGAGAGAGAGAGAGAGAGAGAGGTCTTTACAATTTTTCATTTTTGTGCTACCAAAGAAGTACAAATTAAAGAAGAAAAACGTTTAGCCACTTAATAAAAGGGTGCCACAAATGTTTTCGCACACAAGAGTTTCCTGAACGTTGAGGAGTGAAAAAAAAATTTTTATATATTTATTTATTTATTTATTCATTTATTTATTATTTATTATTATCATTTTTTTTTTGCCGAGAGCATAACAAAAACCCAGTTTCCTGTCGGCGTGTGAAACGAGAAAATTCTCTTCGGGAAGGAAATTAATTTTTTAAATTACTTTTAAAACAAGTGTTTTAAAATAATTGTTTTGAAATTGTTTTAAAATATCTTAACAATTTCTTTGAATTGTTTTTATATAAATGTTTTACAATAACTGCTTAGAAATTGTTTTAAAGTAATTGCTTTTGAAATTAATTTAAAGCAACAGCTTTAAAATAATTGTTTAAATTGGTTTTACAATAATTGTTATTTGAAAAATAAAATAAGTTTTAAAAATGTTTTACAATAATTGTTTTAGAATAGTTTTAATGTAATTGTTTAAAATAACTACTTTAAACCCGTTTTAAAATACCTTTTTACAAAATGTTCGAAAATTGCTTAAAATAACTATTTTAAATTGCTCTAAAGTTGTTTAAAATAACTGTTTTAAGATTGTTTGAAGTAACTGTTTTAAAATTGTTTTAAGA
>NC_089750.1:75902206-75942206 GCF_040412425.1 Macrobrachium rosenbergii
GAAAATTCCGAAGCATTCAGATAACAAAATTATGTTTTCCACATAAAAAGGGGAAGCATGCAATTATTATTATTATTATTATTATTATTATTATTATTATTATTATTATATGATATGGTTTGGGGAAAAACTTTCAACACGTGAACTTGCACACCATTAGTTTTCCTCTCTCTCTCTCTCTCTCTCTCACAAGAGCAGAATTACTCTCTAACCAGTCTCTCTCTCTCTTTCTCTCTCTCTCTCTCTCTCTCTCTCTCTCTCTCTCTCTCTCTCTCTCTCTCTCTATATATATATATATATATATATATATATATATATATATATATATATATATATATATATCTCTATCTCTCTCTCTATATATCTATATATATATATATATATATATATATATATATATATATATATATATATAAACTCTCTCTCTCTCTCTCTCTCTCTCTCTCTCTCTCTCTCTCTCTCTCTCTCTCTCTCTCTCCAGAAGAATTCAGGGTAACCAGTTTACGCTCGGATGAGCTCGCGCAATATAAAAGGGAAATTTCAGGGTGGGCCAGAAATAAATAAAAAATGGGACAAAAAAAACTAGGAGAGGAACATCACAGCGTCAAGATCGAAGAATTTGGAAGCTATTACGCCGAGATAATTTCATGTTAGTGCGTTTTTTTCTGTGCGTTTTTTTTTGGGGGGGAGGCCTATTGGTTAAAAGGTTCCACATTTTCTTCATATTATCCAACTGGAAGTTTTTTTTATGTTTTTTCGAGTGATTACCTGATCTGTTTATAAATACAGTTAGTTATTAATGTACCCCTGATAATATTTAATATTAAAAAAGTGTAAATAAGATCACTTGAATGGCTATAGCCTCAATATTCACCCAGTAATAATATTTCATATTAAAAATATCATGATATTTTTAATAATAATTCATATTATTAAAAATATGGTAATATTTTTAATAATAAGAAATCTTATTAAAAACATGATATTTTTAATAATACCAAGTATTATTAAAAATCTGATAAGATTACATATTAGAAAATTGTAAGAATGAGATCATTTTAATGACTATAACCTCAAGGTTTACCTAATATTAATATTCAAGACTTATATTTATCCATAACATCATCATCATTTTCCTAACTCAATTTTGAGAAACTTCTATCAGAACCCCTGTCAGTTAATCTACAATGTTCTCGAGTAACTTTCCCTTCTCCCTCGTCAAATAATTCCTCTGCACCTACACTGCCCTAAAATGGAAGACTGTAGCAAAGATACAGAACTGAGAAAAATGGTACATACTGCAGTTTTCCCTTGTCTTAAGACTGATTTATCCAGATACATCAAATTTTCCCCTCTAAATACTTCTATCAGAAAGCACTGAAGAATCATTCTTAAAATGGTAATGACACTGCAGTTTTCCCTTCTCCTTCAAACTGACTTTGCAGATACTGCAAATGGGACCCCTAAATACTCTGGAAAGCATTGAAGAATCATTCTGAAAATGGTAGATACTGCAGTTTTCACCTGTCTTACTACTGATTTTGCAGACACTGCAAATGGGACCCCTCTAAATACTCGTGGAAAGCACTGAAGAATCATTCTGAAAATGGTAGACACTGCAGTTTTCCCTTGCCTTACTACTGATTTTGCAGATACTGCAAATGGGCCCCCCCCTAAATACTCGTGGAAAGCATTGAAGAATCATTCTGAAAATGGTAGATACTGCAGTTTTCCCTTGCCTTACTAATGATTTTGCAGACACTGCAAATGGGACCCCCCTAAATCAAGCATTGAAGAATCATCCTGAAACCGCAGTAACTTGTGTATTAGTGTTTCACGAGCCCAATAGGTGGCATGTCTCAATTTGGAAAATTTTGCAGATGCTGCAATCACCCGTTTTAGGGAAGCCATTCACCCCTTAATTCCTTCCTAAACATCACAGAATCTAACCCTCAGCCACTTCGACGCACAAAAGAGCGCCCCGGACAAACTCAGAAGATCACAAACAAGATCTATAAAAACGCTAGGCTTATCTCTTGTTATGACTATCACGTAACAAGTTTGTCAGTCAACAAACAGAAGCTTTGACGCCGCTCCGTTTTCATAAGAGTTTAATGTTCCCTTAATTATTCAGCGGCGAAAGTCTTCGTCGGCGTCGACGACGTAGGCTCTTTCCAAGGGCGGTTCCCTTTAAGAGACCTCCTTCTATCTCTCCTTCTTTCTTTCCTGCTATCTTTCCAGGCTCGGTTTCCATAAATATTTACATCCGCTCCCTGGAAGGGTGCTCGTCCTGGAAAATTTACCAGGATTAGGACAAGAGGCGGTCGCGAGTGGCAGGTAGCCATTAGATTTTTAACCTCTTCTGCTCTGGGAGAATTGTAAACTCAGACGTCTTAATCTGACGTTCTCTGCTAATTAGTTTTAATTATGCTGAATAATTACTGTACTTCTTTCTAGAAATATTTTATCAATATAAATCTGGTCCGCTGGTATAGTGGTTAGTGTCGTGGCATGCCACTCAGACGTCGCGGGGGGTTCGCGTCTCCCCCTGGGGGATGAAAAATCACTGGCTCCCTATCATGATCAGTTACTGCTGCAGTGTGGGGGGGTCTGCGTTGGGAGGTTGAAACCAACATTCTTTGGAAGCTTAAAGAATTTCAAGTCAATGGCCCCTTAGGTGTGCTTGTTCTATGTGAATAGGTTTCATCTACTGTAATAATAATAATAATAATAATAATAATAATAATAATAATAATAATAATAATAATAATAATAATAATAATAATAATATCAGGGATGGCTCACATGAATTGAAAAGAAAACGATTACTGACTCTTTCAAAAGTAAATTGCTGAATTGTGGTTGAACCCCAGTTCAGAAGACTCCCCCAACATTTGACGAATTCATACACCAACACAAAACGTTCACCAGCAGCTTGTCTAAACCCCTAAATACACACACACAATGCGCCACTCACACCTATCTAGCACGCACACTCTCTCTCTCTCTCTCTCTCTCTCTCTCTCTCTCTCTCTCTCTCTCTCTCTCTCTCTCTCTCCCTCTCGCTTTATATTTAAGATAAAACTGACTGCATATAACGACTATTAAATATTAAGAAATCCCAAGGCAAAATTTACCAAACCACTGAAGGGTGAAGGTAGGAATAATATTTAGGAATACTTAGCAATATTTTGGAATGTTTAGGAACGGTTGGGAGTTACATGTACAAAAACTGCAAACCTGATTATTTGTTGCAAAACAGTACATGATGTCTTCACTTATTTTTAAATCAAATGGTTTCTACAAATGACAGACAAATACTGCATGCAAGTTTACGCATATGAAAAAAATTACCATTATAATCACTAAACACAATCGTTATTATTATTATTATTATTATTATTATTATTATTATTATTATTATTATTATTATCATTATTATTATTATTATTATTATTATTATTATTCAGGAGATGAACCCTATTCGTACGGAACAAGCCGACCAAAGGGGCCACTGACTTGAAATTCAAGCCCCCAAAAGAATATTACGGTGTTCATTAGAAAGATGTAACAGAAACTAATATGAAATCAGAAAGAAGAGATCACTTATTAAACAAAAATAATAAACAAATTCATAAATAAATTGAAAAAAATAAATAAACAACTTATGAACCCAGTCACTGGCCTCTTAACGATATTCAAAGCTGAGTATCGCTACAATGCAGGAGCTATCAATTAATACCCACAGTTGAATGATAGCTTTCAATCTGACGGAAACTGACAGATGCCCTCGCGTGGACGATGCGAGTCCGTCGTCGAATACGGGGAACGAGGAGTAATTGTATTAAATAATTCCATTATATATATATATATATATATATATATATATATATATATATATTCGATTTTTTAAATATATATGTATAAATTTATATATACAGTATATACATATATAATTTTCGATTTTTCAAATATTTATAAATTTATATATACATATATATATATATTATTTTTGTAAACTCGAAAAAAAGAGTAAAATGATAAAATCACATCAAATCAGCTTCCCAGTTTCATCTTCACTGTTCCAATAAAGCACAAATCACACGCAAAAAAAAAAAACTCAGCTCAGCTGAAATAAATATTTACAAGCGAAAAAAAACGACAATTATAGAAAGAATGACAAAAACAGCGATGCGGGTAAAACACGAATTAGACAAAATATATTTGAGAAACGTTTTAAACATTCAGCGAAGGCAAACAAGTGGTCCAGTTCACATTTCTGCCTCGAGGCAACTCCGGGAATTTGGACAATTATCATACAATGAAATTGAAATGAATTCTAAATACCTTCCGGAATAAAAACTTGTACAATTGTGTGCAGGTATATAGAGCACGTGTGTAACATCTGTTACGGGCAGATAGCGAAACCAGGCATTTCGCGAACTGCCTGAAATTTCAAGCAGATACGAAGTGCACTTGGGGACATTTGATTCCCCAGGGGCTAGTGCTAAAAATGAGGAAATACATTTGACCACCAGGGGCTAGTATTAAACAGAGCTAAATACATTTGACAACCCAGGGGCTAGTACTAAACACAGCAAAATACTTTTGACAACCCAGGGGCTAGTAATAAACAGAGCAAAATACATCTGACCTGCCAGGGGCTAGTACTAAACACGGCAACATACATTTGACCTCCAGGGGGCTAGTACTACACACGGCGAAATGCATTTGACCTCCCAGGGGCTAGTACTAAACACGGCAAAATACATCCGACCCCAGGGGCTAGTACTAAACACGGCAAAATACATTTGACCCCTGGGGCTAGTACTAAACAAAGCAAAATACATTTGACCCCCAAGGGGCTAGTACTAAACACGGCAAAATACATTCGACCCCAGGGGCTAGTACTAAACACGGCGAAATACATTTGGCCCCTGGGGGCTAGTACTAAACAGAACAAAATACATTTGACCCCCCAGGGGCTGGTACTAAACACAGTGAAACACATTTGACCCCCAGGGGCCAGTATTGAACACAACGAAACAGTGAGTCACCTACACTGTTTCGCTGTGTTTAGTACTGGCTCCTGGAGCGCTATCTGCCTAAAATTTCAGGCAGATCGCAAAATGCCTGGTTTTGCTATCTGCCTGTAACAAATAAACTTACACAGGTAAATAGAAGTATACATGTATAAAAAATATTATAAATATACATTGCACTACCATCATCACACCACTATAGCTAAAACCTCGGTATAATTTTTTATTCACTATTTACTTACTATTTATTTTTAATTATCTGTATAATTGTTATCTATATACATACATATTGTTAGGATTTGTATATAACATATTCATTCATTTATTCATTATTCATATATTTATTTATATATTTACATGGCTACGGCAAACTCTGGTCTTGTGTGTGTGTGTGTGTATGTGTGTTTGTATACGCGTCACGACCGTGATGAGCCGTAAACGATCTCTCTCTTTTTATTTATTTTTTTTCCTCATCCCTGGCAACTTCTCCACATGAGCAAATCTTATCACACACGGTCCAGTGATTCTCGAGAAACGGTCAAACACAATTTACTCATTTTTTTCCTTATTTTTCCATCTTTTTTTCCATTTTTTCCCTTCCTCGGTGCATTCCGAACATGTGTTAAGTTTCCCAGTACTGGGCTCGTGACGTCAGCGAACAAGATCAATACGTGTTGTACGTACGTATGAATCCGTCGGAATTTCGAGTTTGCTAGTGCGCGCGCGCGCGCGTCTGTGTGTTTGTGAATATATATGGATAGATGGGGTTCTCGGCAGACTGGTTGACAGGTAAATTGTTAGGTCATACTTCAACTCAGAGAGAGAGAGAGAGAGAGAGAGAGAGAGAGAGAGAGAGAGAGAGAGAGAGAGAGAGAGAGAGAGAGAGCAGATTCCCAGCGTGTGAATTAATCAAGTGCTTTACCTAACGACAATCGTCTACTGAGAGAGAGAGAGAGAGAGAGAGAGAGAGAGAGAGAGAGAGAGAGAGAGAGAGATTATCAACCTATGAGTAAATTAAGTGATAAACCTAATACCAACCGCCTAGGTTGGATGGGCAGAGTTCAGAGGACTACACCAGGCTTCTTATTTTACCCTTAAAAACCCAATCTCCTTCAGATACTATATTTGTCAGATTTTTTTTTCTTAGATATTTGGCCATCCTTAAATCTTTGAGAGTCACTAGGATTCGTCATATATCCTACATTCTGCTAAGGATTGCGTAATATCCTTCAAAGAGTTCCCGTTTCAGCCTGGTCGTCTCAATAGGATGGAATGATTCAAGTTATCCCATTTACAGTTGTGGCCTCAATTGTGACATGAAGAAATGTTAGGATTATTATGATGATGCGGCTAGGATGTAAAAAGGGTATATGCCATTACAGTCGCTTGACCCCAATAGGATTGCCGAAAGTATCCTAGGCTGCCTGGGCGAATAAAAGGGATACACGGCCCTCCAGACTCAATCCTTATACCAAACGAGACAGAGAGGCTTAGGATACGCGGAGCAAGAGGAGGAGATTCCCATTTGAATACGGAAATATGTTTTCCCCACGACACAAGCGATTCCTGCCGCCTCGCTTCCGAAGCCTTTATTTCCCGCCGAGAAGAAGAAGAAGAAGAAGAAGAAGAAGAAGAAGAAGAAGAAGAAGAAGAAGAAGAAGAAGAAGAAGAAGAAGAAGAAGAAGAAGGAGGAGGAGGAGGAGGAGGAGGAGCAGCAGCAAATGATAATCTCCGGGATACAAATACGTCCTACAAATGCGTCCACGGGATGTGACACGCACACACACACAAGCGGCAGCTCATTAGGAATGGAACAGCTATTGGCTTAACTCCAATGCCACCCTCCCCTTCCCTTCCCTCCCCGTGTGCATTCCTTTCACACATGGGGGATAGGGAGGGGGGGGGCCTCGTACGCGCATATATGATCCTTGAATGTGATATTGGTCCGCGACTTGAATGAGAGAGGCCTCGGACAAAGGGTCAAGTCGGCCTTGTATTGACGAGGACCAACAGCTGGGGGAGTGTCGATTTTGAAACTTCCGGCGTTCCTCTGGGAGAGAATGTTTATTGGGTGTCTTTGGTTTATTGGGTGTCTTTGGTTTATTGGGCGTCTTCAGATAAATCCCTGAGAGTTTATTGGGTGCTTTCAGATAAGTACCTGAGAGTTTTTTGGGTGTCTAGATAAGCAACTGAGAGTTTATTGGGTGTCTTTAGATAAGTACCTGAGAATTTATTGGGTGTCTTTGGTTTATTGGGTGCCTTCAGATAAGTACCTGACAGTTTATTGGGTGCCTTTACATAAGTACCTGAGAGTTTTTGGGTGTCTTCAGATAAGTACCCGAGAGTTTATTGGGTGTCTTCAGATAGGTGCCCGAGAGTTTATTGGGTGTCTTCAGATAAGTACCTGACAGTTTATTGGGTGTCTTCAGATAAGTACCTAAGAGTTTATTGGGTGTCTTCAGACAAGTACCTGACAGTTTATTGGGCGCGTTTAGATAAGCACCTGAGAGTTGATTGTGTGTCTTCAGATAAATACCTGAGAGTTTATTGGGTGCGTTTAGATAAGTACCTGAGAGTTTATTGGGCGTCTTCAGATAAGTACCTGAGAGTTGATTTGATGCCTTTATATAAGTATCTAAGAGTTTACTGGGTGTGTTTAGATAAGCACCTGAGAGTTTATTGGGTGTCTTTATATGCGTACCTGAGAGTTTATTTATTGGGCGTCTTTATACAAGTACCTGAGAGTTTATTGGGTCTCTTTAGATAAGTACCTGAGAGTTTATTGGATGTCTTTAAATAAGTACCTGAAACTTTATTGAGTCTTTAGGTAAATACCTGAAACTTTATTGTGTCTTCAGATAAATACCAGAAACTTTACTGTGTCCTTAGACAAATACCTGAAACTTTATTGGGTCTTCAGATAAATACCTGAAACTTTATTGTGTCTTCAGATAAATACCTGAAACTCTGTTGTGTCTTGGGATAAATTCCTAAAACTTTATTGTGTCTTTAGACAAATACCTGAAACTTTATTGAGTCTTTACATAAATACCTGGAACTTTACTGTTTCTTCCGATAAATACCTGAAACTGTTTTCTTGGGATAAATACTTGAAACTTTATTTATGAACTTAGAGTATTTGAGTGTCAATTCATGAATGATTTGAAATATTCATTCATTTTTTCCTCCGTGGAACTAAAAAAAAAAATGTTGGAACTTAAACATGAATTTTCATTTCCAAACTACAAATATTTAAGACTTAATATGAATGTGATTTAGCGTTCAGGAATTATATCTCTGAAAAAAAAAAAACATAGAAAAATAAACATGTTTCTGCCATTTTAAACAAACGCCTAATTATTTATAATCCCTAACTGTCGTGTATAAAGCAAATTTCATTTCCACGTATAAATCATTTCCCGTTGCCTTCAGTAAAGCGCAAAGTTTCTAAAGTTCCATCCAGCCATTAATAAAACTTGGACTAAAAGGGACACCTTTTTTTCACTCGTATAAAGTTTCTAAAGTTCCATCCAGCCATTAATAAAACTTGGACTAAAAGGGACACCTTTTTTTCACTCGTATAAAGTTTCTAAAGTTCCATCCAGCCATTAAAAAAAAATAAATAAAAATGCGCCAAAGTTTCTTCGGTGCAATCGAGTTCTCTGTACAGCCGCTACAGCGTATAATCAAGGCCACCGAAAACAGATCTATCTTTCGGTGGTCTCGGCATAATGCTGGATGAGCCGCGGCCCATGAAACTTTACCCACGGGCCGGTGGTGGCCTATCCTATATGGTTGCCAGACGCACGATTAGGCTAACTTTAACTCTTAAATATAATAAGAACTACTGAGGCTAAAGGGCTGTAATTTGGTATGTTTGATGATTGGAGGGTGGATGATCAACATACCAATTTGCAGCCCTCTAGCCTCCTCAGTAGTTTTTAAGATCTGAGGGCGGAAAGAAAAAAGTCCGAACAGAAAAAAGTCCGGACGCAAAAAAGTGCGGACGGACAGACAAAGCCGGCGCAATAGTTTTCTTTTACAGTCCACCAAAAAGTTCGAAACTTAACTGAATAAGTGACTTGGATAACGACTCATCATGATTTCGGATCCCACTAAAAAAAAAAAAAAGATCGAACCTTTTCCTAAATCAAACGGTATATTTACATTCTCCTTCTTCATTTTTTTCATTCATCTTTTATTCATCCGCTTGGTATTCATCTCCTTACCACCTCGGCCTCAACCGCTGGGATCCTGACGCTCAATGCATGGCGATAAGCGGTCCAGAAACTGCCTGCATCTTGTAGGCAGATGAGGGGGGCCTTTAGCCCGAAATCCTTTCGCGGATGAGAAACATCACTATTCCTGACTTCGAGGAGAGCTTATGACGCCTACTTGGAGGAATCAGTGGGTGATGAGGGGTGATGGTTCTCCATTTATTAGAATGTTATATTTTTCCATTTATCAAAGTGATGTTTCTCTCTATCTATTGGCCCTTGTTCATATATATATATATATATATATATATATATATATATATATATATATATATATATATATATATATATATTTCAAGGTTTCATTATCGTGCCCTGATAACCTATCAGTCAACAGCATGCATGTCCAATGTCTTACCGGTAGGGTGCCGAGGCACGAACCCATAATGGGTCAAGGAAGTTAAAGCTAATAATAATAATAATAATAATAATAATAATAATAATAATAATAATAATAATAATGGTAACAACAATAGTATGAGAGTTACACTTTTACACTGTTTTAACTTCCGTCGTTCAGCCCGGGGTCAGCCTTCTCTCTCTCTCTCTCTCTCTCTCTCTCTCTCTCTCTCTCTCTCTCTCTCTCTCTCTCTTTCCTTTCACCCTCTTTTGCCCATACAAAGAAACAGAGCATATATATACACACACACACACACACATACATATATATATATATATATATATATATATATATATATATATATATATATATATATATATATATATATGTATATGTATAATATAAATATAGGCTATATATATACACACACATAAACATATATATATATATATATATATATATATATATATATATATATATATATATATATATATATATAATATATATATACACATACAGTATATATATTTATGTATGTATGTGTGTATGTGTTAGTTTGCTCATGCACAAACAAACAAATAAACACACACACACTCACCAAAAACCACAGATATGATTCTTATCAAACCGTGCGCCTCCGGGCTAGCGTGCGCGCGTGCGCGCCTCATTCTCACGAGCGCACACCATTTTACGAGGGTCATTTGGAGTTATGGCCGCAGCAACTGCCTCAGCACTTTAAAGATTTATTTCCTCCTTTTATAATCGGATTAACTTTTAAAGTAGAAGGCAAATGCTTGCTTGGGGAGGGAAGGGGTGGAGGGGAGGGGAGGGGGGAGGAGGGGAGGGGAGAGGGGGAAGGGGAGAGGTTGGAGTAATCTTGGGAAGCCTCGATTTGCATTTGCTAAAAGCAAGCACAGTCAGCTACGCTCGACTTGCATTTGACTTAACTCGTTTGCTTGCTTGCTTCCAAGCTTCAACTACGTATAGGTTTCTTGGGGAATTTTTATTTATTTATTTTTTTTTTGTAAGAGAGGGTCGAGACGACACGTCCCTACCCAATGGACGTTAAGTACCGTCACGGAACTAGATACCAAGACGCCTTCGAGTTTCAGACTTTTTATTTTTTCTTTTTGTAGGCCAGCAGCGTGAGAGAGAGAGAGAGAGAGAGAGAGAGAGAGAGAGAGAGAGAGAGAGAGAGAGAGAGAGAGAGAGAGAGAAACTGTTGGTATGACAGCTGGTCTAAATTATTTCAGTTATGCATAAATTATACATATATATATATATATATTTATATATTTACATATATACATATATAAATATAAATGTATGCATTATATATATATATATATATATATATATATATATATATATAAATAAATAAATAAATAAATATATATATATATATATATATATATATATATATATATATATATATATATATATATATATAATTTCCTTCACTATAGAGTAGCAGTACAATCCTCTTAACTGTACATCTCTGGAACAGCTGGGTTCACCAACCGGACGAAATACTGAATTTTGCTCAAATACTAAGTTAAAGTCCTGTGAGAAAAGAATAAGATTGAGAATATGGAATCAGAGAGAGAGGCCAAAAAATTATCAAGGAAACTAACATCAGTGAGGAAAGAACCATCCAAAATATGAGAGCAGAATCGAAGTTCCAACAGGAAGGAAGGAACGAAGGAGAAAGTTTCATTTGTGAAAGAATTGTTGAGTTCCTTTTTTGGCAGAGGGCCAGACATTTCTTCTCTGTCATCGGGCAAAGATTAAGATACACGGTTCTCCTCAAAAATCCAAGAGAAGACGCAATGTATTATTGACCTAAAGCAATTCTCCTTGTATTTTACTTAAATTTTTATCTAATTATTTATTAAAATTTGTTAATTTATTTTTTTCTTTTCTAAACATGTTATCTTCTTTCTTTATTTCTTATTACCTTCTTTTACCTCTTTCTAATGAACACCATAATATTATTTGGATGCTTGAATTTCAAAGTCACTGGGCCCTGCGGGCTCGTTCCATATGAATAGGGTTCACCTTCTGAATAATAATAATAATAATAATAATAATAATAATAATAATAATAATAATAATAATAATAATAATAATAATAATAATAATAATAATAATAATATACTTTCCTAATAGCAAGGTACAATATTCCCCACCCCCCAAATAGTAACACTACTGCAAAGTAAAAATAACATGTATGAATAACGATAATATTAAAACTGAAATTATCATTACAGCAAAGGAAAAATATGCCTGGCTGGAAAAGATATTAAAATTAAAATTAACATTTTTACTGTAATGTTCAAAACAAACCTGACTGAATACAGATAATATTAAAATTGAAATTAACATTATTGTTATCTTGAAAACAAACCTGGCTGAATACAGATAATATCAAAATTGAAATTAACATTACTGCAAAATTGAAAATAAACATGACTGAATATAGATAATACTAAAATTTATATTAACACTGTTGCAAAGTTGAAAACAAATCTGGCTGAAAACAGATATTAAGATTAAAACTAACATTATTGCAAGAGTTGAAAACAAATCTGGCTGAATACAGATAATATAAAAATTAAGATTAACATTATTGCAAACTTGAAAACAAATCTGGCTGAATACAAATATTAAAATTAGAATTAACATTACTGCTAACTTGAAAACAAACCTGGCTGAATACAGATAATATTAAAATTAAGATTAACATTGTTGCAAAGTTGAAAACAAACCTGGCTGAATACAAATAATATTAAAGTTAACATTAACATTATTGCAAAGTTGAAAACAAACCCAGCTGAATACAAATAATATTAAAGTTAACATTAACATTATTGCTAAATTGAAGACAAACCTGGCTGATAACAAATATTAAAATTAACATATTACAAAGTTGAAAACAAACTTCGCTGAATACAGATAATATTAAAATTGAAATTAACA
The DNA here is from genome assembly GCF_040412425.1 of Macrobrachium rosenbergii. Taxonomy (NCBI): domain Eukaryota; kingdom Metazoa; phylum Arthropoda; class Malacostraca; order Decapoda; family Palaemonidae; genus Macrobrachium; species Macrobrachium rosenbergii. Next base: position 75,914,845 of record NC_089750.1, read on the forward strand.
TTATTGCAAAGTTGAAAACAAATCTAGCTGAATACTGATCATATTAAAATTAAAAATGACCATTACTGCGAAGTACAAATAGCCTGTTTGAATAAAGATAATATTCAAAAAATGAACTTGACGAATTTACAGTTAATGTTAAAATTGAAATTGGCATTATTGCAATGTTGAAAACAAACCTAGCTGAATACAGATAATATTAAAATTAAAATGATCATTACCGCGAAGCACAAACAGCCTGTTTGAATAAAGATAATATTCAAAACCTGAACTTGACGAATTTACATCATACATTTCGAGGTCTCGTCCGTCCGTTCAGGTCGCTTATCAGATCAAACGCTCCCACAGAAGGTGTCTGATAACATCAAGGGTGACGTGTCAGGGAGGCAGCAAAGGCCCCTTGATTTTGTGGTTCCATGTTTGACAATGTTTTGGTCCGTGTTGCAAATGTTTGTTTAGAGACACAAATGTTTGACCAGTGATGCAAGAGTTTGTTTAGTGCCACAAATGTTTGATCAGTGTTGAAAATTTTTGTTTAGTGACACAAATGTTTGATCAGCGATACAAATGCTTTGTTTAGTAATACAAATGTTTGCTTTGCGATACAAACATCTACAAATGTTTGCTTTGCGATACAAACATCTATTTAGTGACACAACAGTTCAATAGGCTGTAAGTTCGACCAACGATACAATGTTCAATCAGGGATCGAGTTTCAGCCAACAATACAATATCCGATCAGTGATTGAGTGTCAACCAACCGTACAATATTCGAGGTATTATTATGAAGCAAAGGTATTATTATGGAGCAAAGGTATTATTATGGAGCAGAGGTATTATTATGGAGCGAAGGTATTATTATGGAGCATGGAGCAAAGGTACTATTATGGGCAAAAGGAAAAAATTACCTAAATAAATCAACAAAACGTAAAAATAAAAAAAAATACTTATAAGAATGAGTCACGATTGCCCTAAGGGAATAATATAATTTAGGGTATTATAGAATTTAGGGAATAACATAATTCAAGGAATAATATAATTTAGGGAATAATATAATTTAAGGTATTATGGAATTTAGGGAATAATAATATTTCAGGGGATAATATAATTGAGGGGATAATATAATTTAGGGAATAATAATATTTAGGGAATAATATAATTTAGGGGATAATATAATTTATGGGATAATGTAATTTAGGGGATGATATAATTTAGGGAATAATATAATTTATGGGCTAACATAATTTAGGGAATAATATAATTTGTGAGATAATATAATTTAGGGAATAATATAATTCAGGGAATAAAATAATTTAGGGAAAGGGGACAACATAATGTAGTGGATTACACAATTTACAGGATACTATGTTCTAGGGAATAATATAATTTAGTGAATAATATAATTCAGGGAATCAAATAGCTTAGGGAAAAATATAATCAAGGGAAATATAATTTAGGGAATTATATATTTAGAGGATAATATAATCTGGGGAAAATATAATTGTATATTTAGAGGATAATATAACCCATGGGAAATATAATTTAGGAAATTATATAATTTAGAGGATAATACAATCTAGGGAATAATATAATTCAGGGAATAAAAAATTAATGGAATAATATAGCCTAGGGGACAATGTAAGTAGGGGATTATATAATTTAGAGGATAATATGTTCTAGGGAATAATATAATCCAGGGAACAACACCATCTATTTATTCAGAGATTACACCAAATGAAATCCTTCTCACGTAACTGAGAGTTGCTTCTTCCATGAATAATCAAGCGCTATTTTTTTTTATTTTTTTACTTTCTAGTGTCTATTTTTGGCTTCTGCTTCGCCTGAATATTCATCACCTGCTTTTGTTTCACTGTTGGCTCTTTTTTTATTTTCTCTCTCCTGCGGTTCTTTACAAGGGAGCGGTTCTCCTTTATCTTTTGTGATGTGTCTGTTTATTTTACATTTTTTTTTTATTTCAGGCACTATACCCTCCCCAAACCATACATATTAGGCTTTATCCTGTATTCTGTATCCTGTACCCTGTATCCTGCATCCTGTATCCTCTACCATTTATCCTACATCCTGCGCCTTGTACCCTATACCCAGGACCCTGTATCCTGTACCCTGTGCCCTGTATTCTGTATCAATCATTTGAATTATCTGCAAGTTCTGAAAAAAACTTATTTACAAAAATAATTCCAACTTACATTTTCAATGATCATTGTTACAATACTTCCAAAAATAATGTGAATATATATATTTTAAAAAAATACGTTATCTGGCTGTACCCTGTATCCTGTATCAATAACCTTAATTACCAGAAAATTCTGGAAAAATAAACTTCAAAAAAATAGTTCCACTTTACATTTTCAATCATTATTATCACAACGCTCCCAAAAATAATATTAAATATATGTTAGAAAATAATATGAATTATATGTTAAAAAATATTAAATATGTTAAAAAATATTAAGTATATGTTAAAAAAACATTAAATATATGTTAAAACATAATGTTAAATAAATCAAAATTCTGGTCAGTGACTCGAGATTCATCAGGCTCTATGAAAGCACGGACTCTTGCAACTGTGGGACGTGGAGTTTAAAGGGATTAAGAGTCCTGCTGTGGACCCATAGACTAAGTTCAACCAACCGAAACATAAGGTGGTTTTGGTCCACAATCAAGAGAATACCGTCGGGGATCGCTAATGATTATAACCTCAACGATTTCTGCAAAGTCAGGGTTTCCTTCTCTCTCTCTCTCTCTCTCTCTCTCTCTCTCTCTCTCTCTCTCTCTCTCTCTCTCTCTCTCTCTCACACACACTTTCTCTTTTTCTCTCACTCACACACACACTCTCTCTCTCTCTCACACGCACACATACGCTTTCTCTCTCTCTCTCTTTCTCTCTCTCTTACCACACACACGTACACACATTCACTCTCTCTTCCTCTCTCTCTCTCTCCGCTCTCACTCTCTTTCCCTCCTCTCACACGCATACACACAGACTCTCTCTCTCTCTCTCTCTCTCTCTCTCTCTCTCTCTCTCTCTCTCTCTCTCTCTCTCTCTCCTTTATATATCCGGCAGTGATTTGTGAAACATTATTCTTTAAACGTATTTTTCATAGTGTACAAAAAAATATGAATAAAAACCTAAATCATTCATGTCTATTTTCGACCATTTTTAACGAAATTCCAAGCGACATTTAAAAGCTCTCATTTTTTATTTGTTTGTTTATTTATTTATTTTTTGCATATAATATCAGGAAATGAATATAAAGTTAGCTGTTCATTCGCTGGGACCTTCGACGAGGTTATTCAGCGCTGAGGGGAAAACTGGGAGTTAAAAGGTTTGAAAGGTGTAACAGGAGGAAAACCTTTTGCAATTGCACTAGGAAACAATTCTGCCCTAAAGTGGAAGATTGCAGTATCTGCAAAAATACAAAATTGAGAAAAATGGTAGGTGTTGCAGTTTTCCCTTGCCTTACTACTGATTTTGCAGACACTGCGAATGGGACCCCCTAAATACTCGTGGAAAGCACTGACGAATCATTCTGAAAATGGGAGATACTGCAGTTTTCCCTTGCCTTACTACTGATTTTGCAGACACTGCAAATGGAACGTCCCCTAAATATTCGTGGAAACCATTGAAGAATCATTCTGAAAATGGGAGATAATGCAGTTTTCCCTTGCCTTACTACTGATTTTGCAGACACTGCAAATGGGAGCCCCTAAATAAATAATTGAAGAATCATTCTGAAACTGGTAACTTGTGTATTAGTGTTTCACGAGACCAGCTGGTCTCAATTTCAAAAATTTGCAGATATTGCAGTCTTCCATTTCAGGGCAGAATTATTAGGAGGAAGGTTGGGGAAAGTAAGATGAAAGAGAATATGAAAGGAGGTACAGTAAAAGGAATGAAAGGGGCTACAAACTAGGGACCCAAGAAGGGACGCTGCAATGAACCTTTAGTAATGCCTACAGTACACCGCGTGAGATGCAATGAGGGCACTACCCCGCCTACGGGGTCCAACTTTAAGTGTCCCGGCTAACAATACACAAAAGCATGCCACCGATGCAATGCCCTGTAAATTGAAGCGTTTGCGCGCCTTTATAAATAGCGCCGTCGTCCATTCAAGTTTTCTCCACCTGAACGCACGAGTATCTCTTGAACGCGACCGAGAAATGGCGCCTTTGGGCCATTTTCTTCATAACCAAGACCTCTCTACCTTTCTGTGTTATTTTTATTGTTTATTATTGTTGATAAGTGGGAAGAAATGGTCAATAACAATAATATGGAAGGGATTTGTTGTTGATGGATGTGAAAGAAAGCTCTGACATTTATTTAGACGTTAAAATAAACGATTTGCATATTAACTCCGGTACAAGGACGGCTGAAAAGTCACCAGATATTGATGTCAATAATAAAAATGATATTAATAAAATTATTATTATTATTATTATTATTATTATTATTATTATTATTATTATTATTATTATTATTACCTTTGAGCCATGTTTATGTCTTGTCTCTGTTGGCAAATTAGTACTGTATGAAGTGTTCTGTGTATATTAATATTCATTTTTCTTACTTTCAGGTAAGCATTTGGTGATTGCCAATGGGTCGATGCCGCGAAGGGTAAGATTATTATTATTATTATTATTATTATTATTATTATTATTATTATTATTATTATTATTATTATTATTATTATTATTACTGCTGCGGAAATTTGCTTGTTCTTAATACTAACAGGAGCAGACAGAGAGAAATCTTTGACAGAGAAACGAGTTTCATTGGAGAAAGTTTGGCCTGAGGATATGTTTAAAAACATACGATTTGATAACAGCGCCACCCTGGTGGAGGGACATGGAACTAATAAAAGCACCTTCGTTCTACTTTTGCTTACAGAAGTCCATTCAAGCAACCTCCGAAAGTGAGCACTGTCTTACTGGTGTTAATTTGACTGAAAGAGTGCTAACGTTGACTCAAATACTATGATAAAGAACAATGTTGATGTTAGAATGTGGAATTACAGATATCTTTGCCAAGTACTTAAAGAGGGTCTCTATAAGATCTTTTGGAAGAGGAAAAATATTCACAGCAGAGTCATTTCAGCCACTGAATATGTGACGGCGTTAGATACGAACAGACTCTTGTTGCCATGGTGGTGCAGTGGTAAGGTTCTCGCCTACCAGTTGAGAGGACCGGGGTTCAAATCCCGCTGCTCACTGGTGGCTTGGGGATGGCGGAACTGCATAAACCAGGTGGCCCGCCAACCTAGCGGTCTGAAAACTCGGGAGGGTTAGTAAGAAAACAGGCACCAGCCCTCAGGCGGGCTTTTAAACAATGGGCCTAGTGATACACTGGCCTCGCGTCTTAGCCAACGGGACTTCTTCCCCACTGGCTTTCGGCCTAAGAAACCGGAGTTCAGCGCCGGCCCTACAAGTCTTGCGAGGCCCGGAAGGACTCCTTAACCTTACATGGAGACCTTTGACTGATAAAATAATTCCTACGGGATAATTAGAAATAAATATACATATAACCTCACAGGGGGAGGGTAAGTGGCATCCATATTGGCAGAAAATGGACTCTGTGCTACATCTATCTCGATTCTGCAGGCGGCCTGAGATTGCATGATTTTTCAAAGATAAACTTCTTCTACTAGACGCAATTCGAACAGAGTAATCACGAACAGCAATAACATTGGCGATACAAATAAGTAAATCACTCAAATATTATCAATTACTGTTCTTTAAGTTTCCATTAAAGTTTATGTCAGTATATATGCATCCCCAAGTGTTACAGAAGGAAGACAGGTCTCCTCAACAAATTGTAAATCATATAAATATGCCGTGTGTATATATATATATATATATATATATATATATATATATATATATATATATATATATATATATATATATATATATATATATATATATATATATTATAATTATATTGTACATATATGCATAATATAAAATATATGATTATATATTTTTTTTCTTATATGAAACTCCTTTTAATTCTATTTTTTTTAGTCTATTTAATTTTATTACGGTGTCAATAACCCAGACGTTGCGACGCCAGTTTCATTAGCCACAAATCAATCAATTACCGAGCTACAGTCACACTGTCGATAAGACTATCTAAATCCTTCTTCTTCTCTTTTTAAACGAGAATGACTAAATAAATAATCTATGTACTTTGGTCAAATAATTCACGTAGTATCTTACTGAAGAACTTACAAGTGACGTTAATTCTTCTTTTTCTTTATTTTAAATCAGAATGAATGAATGAACAATTCACGTACTTTAGACAAACAATTCACGTAGAATCTTACTGAAGAACTTATAAGTGAGGTTAATTCTTCTTTTTCTTTTTTTAAATCAGAATGAATGAATGAACAATTCACGTACCTTGGACAAACAATTTACGTAGAATTTTACTGAAGAACTTATAAGTGAGGTTAATTCTTTTTCTTTTTTAAATCAGAATGAATAAATTAATAATTCACGTACCTTGGACAAACAATTCACGTAGAATTTTACTGAAGAACTTACAAGTGAGGTTAATTCTTCTTTTTATTTTTTAAATCAGAATGAATAAATTAATAATTCACGTACTTCAGACAAACAATTCAAGTAATATCTTACTGAAGAACTCACAAGTGACGTTAATTCATCGTTTTCTTTATTTTCAAAAACAGAAAGAACAATTCACGTTACTTTAGACAAACAAGTCCCGTAGTGTCTTACTTAGATACTTACAAGTTGCTCGTTCTGTTCCGCGGTACCATTCACGTCTTGCGTAGCAGGTCATACGAGAGTCAATATTTTTGGGAAAATTGCCCTGCGGCCGGCGTGAGCGCCAAGTTACGTTATGGTAAAAAAAAAAACCTTTATGATAATGCTTTCACCGTGATTTCTTTATTACTCGGAGGGCCAGACACTGTTTTCCTTGCTGTTTTGCATGTGCTTTGCTCCCACTTTTGAAGGCATTTTCGTTTGAATGATTTTACTTTTGAATTTTAGATTTTATTCTTTGAATTTTATACGTTTGCGTCTTATTTTATGAGGTAATTTTTTTTCTTCGACATCTGACGCTTCATTTGCTGCAGTGAAGTCGTTGTGAACTACATGGTCTCTCTCTCTCTCTCTCTCTCTCTCTCTCTCTCTCTCTCTCTCTCTCTCTCTCTCTCTCTCTCAAGAGAAATCTTTTCCTTTAATATACACTTTTAAAGCAGAGCTGAAAGACGGAATCATTTATTCAATTTTTAGAAACATTATCTCTCTCTCTCTCTCTCTCTCTCTCTCTCTCTCTCTCTCTCTCTCTCTCTCTCTCTCTCTCTCTCTCCAAACCTATTCCTCAAATATTCTCAGTTCATGAGTAAAGTGCGACCCTCATCTTCAAAGCAAAGCTGTAAAATGGAATAACTCATTTCATTTTGAAACGTTATTTTTCGCTCTCTCTCTCTCTCTCTCTCTCTCTCTCTCTCTCTCTCTCTCTCTCTCTCTCTCTTCAGTTCTCTCTCCCCTAGCCTATTCCTTGTATATTCAGTTAAGTTTTCAAAAGTGCGATCATCATCTTTGAAGCAAAGATGTAGAATGGAATAATTAATCTAATTTTTTCGAAACTGTTTTGCTCTCTCTCTCTCTCTCTCTCTCTCTCTCTCTCTCTCTCTCTCTCTCTCTCTCTCTCTCTCTCTCTCTCTCTCTCACTGCCAAGCTGTAAAAACGAAGAATTTCATATGTGCCCTGAACACAATATCTCTCAATTCGACGAATATATATATATATATATATATATATATATATATATATATATATATATATATATATATACAGTATATATATATATATATATATATATATATATATATATATATATATATATATATATATATATGTATGTATGTATGTATATATATATATATGTAAAGGATGTGACAGAGAGCAATATCTCACGATTTAGGCGGGTCCCTAAAAAAAAAGAAAGTAAAAAAAGAAAGTAAAAAAAGAAAGTAAAAAGAATGTAAAAAAAGAAAGAGAAAAAAGAAAGTAAAAGAGGAAAAAATCAGTGAAAACCCGAGTCTCAATGATCTCCCAGCCGACTCCTCTTTCCGGACTTTCTCTTTAAAACCACACAAAAAAAAGAAGAGAAAAAAAACTTTCTTTTTTCTTTTGCTTTCACTCTTTCCTGGGAACGCTTCTCCTGCTTGCCTGCCTGCCTGCTCTCAGGCGCCCTTTGAGGAAAACATTGGTGATTCAGAATGTTTATCCCTTGCGCATCTTTTCTTTCCTTTTTTTTTACTTTCATTCTTTCTTTCTTTTTACATTCTCTTCATTTCCCGATTCATATGGCGCCCGCCCCCTCTCTCTCTCCCCCCCCCAAAATCTATTCTTTGTATATTCAGTTATATTTTCGAAAGTGCAACCATCACCTTTGAAGTAAAGATTTAAATTGGAATCATTTATCTATTATTTTCGACTCTCTCTCTCTCTCTCTCTCTCTCTCTCTCTCTCTCTCTCTCTCTCTCTCTCTCTCTCTCTCCCCAAATCTATTCTTTGTATATTCAGTTATATTTTCGAAAGTGCAACCATCATCTTTGAAGTAGAGATTTAAAATGGAATCATTTATCTATTATTTTCGAAACTCTCTCTCTCTCTCTCTCTCTCTCTCTCTCTCTCTCTCTCTCTCTCTCTCTCTCTCTCTCTCTCTCTCTCAAATCTATTCTTTGTATATTCAGTTATATTTTCGAAAGTGCAACCATCACCTTCGAAGTAAAGATTTAAATTGGAATCATTTATCTATTATTTTCGAAACTCTCTCTCTCTCTCTCTCTCTCTCTCTCTCTCTCTCTCTCTCTCTCTCTCTCTCTCTCTCTCTCTCTCTCTCTCGCAAGTCTTCCTCACTTCCATTTCCCATGCTTATTCTTCTCTCGCGTCGACCTTTCGGGTTAACAGATCGTCTCTTCGAGCTCTGCAACATTTTGTTCTTTTTAATACAAGACTGAAAGACTGCTGCTCTAGTTTACTTAATGGGGCACTGGTTTTGTTATATACAGGTGCATGTTTAGGCACCGTACATAAACACCAGATCAACTTTCTGTCTACACTTTCTGCAAAGGAAGAAATAATAAAATAATACTAATAAAATAATAATAATAATAATAATAATAATAATAATAATAATAATAATAATAATTATTATTATTATTATTATTATTATTATTATTATTATTATTATTATTATTATTATTATTATTCAGAAGACGAACCCAATTCACACGGAACAAGCCCACCAAAGGACCCATTGACTTGAATTTCAAGCTTCCAAAGAATATTATGGCGTCTATTAGAAAGAAGCAACAGAAGGTAATGGGAAATACTGAAAGACGAGACCACATATGAATAACATATTAAAAAATAAATATAAGAAAAATGTAAGTAAATTATCAAAATACAAGGAAAATTCCATTAGGGAAGTAATGCATTGCATTTTCGCTTGAACTTTCGAAGTTCCAATTGAACGACATCCTCGGGGATAAAAGAATTCATGGAAAACTCTTCGTACAGGAAGAGTTGTTCGTGCAATAATCGTACCGGCTTTGTATTTAAGAGTATCTAAACACAAGCTACTGCAATAGGCTTCCATAGTACTGTATTCAAGAGCATTTAAAGACAGGTAATACATGGAAACATCCAGCGCGTATTACCACGATGAGTAGGGAGGAAGCTGCAGAACAAGAATCAGCTCTTCAATGTACACTAATGAGCTGTTACAAAGGCAAATTGCACTACTACTACTACTACTACTACTACTACTACTACTACTACTACTACTACTACTACTACTACTACTACTACTGCTGCTGCTGTTAATGCGTAAATCTGTGACAATAAGATTGTCCGAAGCGTTCAGATCACTTTTATTAGCAAATTTCATACAATTTTATATACTTATACAACTCTTATTAGCAAATTTCATACACTTTTACATTCTTATACGAGTATAAGTATTAAATCGTTTTTAAGGATTAAGTCATTTTTATTACTGCACAGAGATAGTGATGATAATTTCACTAACTCACGATATATTTATAGCAAACATATCTGAATACTAATTTTGTTTCGTCATTTCTAGCAGATGACACATAGGATATGTTTAAGAAGATTGTATCCAGATACTCTTTACTACTCCATTTGATTATGTTCAAAGTTGTAATTAGCGAATATACCACCATATTAAGAAATGGAGACAATATTTAAAACATTTTTGAAGTACAGATTATTTGTGATTTATCAAATACATTTTAACGTGGTGTTAAGGAGTGCGAGATAGTGAAACGTGGCGAGCATTTACCGTAGACTTCACGGATTCCCATCTCGTCTCGCATAGTGGGATACATGTTGGCTCAAACCACCTCTCTTCCTCTTTCACTCTTTTTCAAAGTAACTTTAGCATTTTGACCTTTTCCGTGGCGTGCTTCCTTCGCTTATTTTGGGGAGTGAACGCTGACTTAAGGCTTTGTTGTCGCCAGCACTCGGTTTACCTAACTGGGTTTTTTATTTATTTATTTTTTTCGTGTTTCTTTTCTTTTCGCTTTCTTCTTCCTTCCTTTGAGATGAAGCCAGGATGCGAGACTTCGCCAAGAGCCGAGTTTTCTCACATCTTTTACGTCAATGATTTTTAATCCAGTTTCATTTTCTTGCGAGATCAGGCGAACTCTGAAACTCTACTTGTGTAACGAATTTGATGCAATTAAAGTCATATTCTGTAACGAATTTCTTTAAAGAATATATAATTTAAAATCAGGTTTTGTAATGAGTTTTTTTTTAGAGAATACACATGGTATTCTGAGTATATGTGGTATTTTGTTCATTAAGTTCAACGATGGTATACTTGCATAAACACACACACAGACACACAAACACAGCCACTTTAAGGCAAGCAACAAAGAGAAATGGCTAGAGGGTAATAGTTCCTGAATAACGGGAATCTCATGTTATGAAAACAGTTTAACGAAATGAAGCCTCCAGTAAGAAAAAGTAAAAAATAATATTAGGATGCAAGAGATGAACTTTAGATGCATATCATAAGAGTCCTGGCTAAGCAGGACTCTGATCAAAGACTCCTTCAGAATAAATCCTCAGCTCCTACAAAAGATGAGTAAACGGGGTGAGGAGCCAGAGGGAGATCTGTCTTGAGAAAGAATTCCTCAAGTCTTCGGAAAGATGAGTAAATACAGTAGTCAAACTGATCTTGGCCTGAGTGTTAGTCTGCAAGGTGTCATGAAAAGGTCATTCAAATTAAAAGGCAAGTCTTCAAGGCCCAAGGGAAGATTATTTGGCAGAATAGAGGGCCAAAGAAAGTTCGTGAAAAGGTCTTAAGAGTGAAGCCTTTCAGTCCCAGTAAGGACGACTAAAATGAGGTTGCACCGAGAGTGAATCTCTGTATTAGGAGAAGAAAAATTGATTGCCAACTAGTGTTCACAGAGAAGGCTAAGCATTTTAAATCACATAAATTTTGAATACAGATTTCAAAACATGATGAGAGATACGTTTTGCTCTCATAAGTCTGTTTATAGATCAATCACCATGTGTTCTAGCAAACTGCCTTTCCAAAATGGGGTCAGCTATTTTCGAATTCCATCTTTTGCTTCTGAAACTACGAGTAACTGAATGAAAGCGGAACACGACTTTTATCATCCACTTAGCAGGACATCAAATCTTTGTAGCTTTCATTTTTCACTTGGGTTAAACCTTTGAACCAACAGAGTGTTTTACTTTTATCTGTGAGAGTGATGACTAAAACTGGTTGATATAGAGAAACTGGCGTAACGACGGTTTAATTGTATCCCAAAAATAGTATAGAAATATTTCTTTTTATCCATGAATTCATAGTCCCTAGTTTTTTTTTTTAAACCTTCTAAAGCTCTCCTACAAAAGAACAGACGGAGAAGATCATTATCTGATCCGAAACAAAAGGGCTTTTATTAAAGCTTTGCCATTTATCTTCATTAACAAAAGCAAATATCATTAGCAAGGATTACTCGTGATCCATCTTTTGTTCCCATGATGTTAACAAGGGAATTCGAGATTCGTATATCATTTGAAATGTATATAACTAAATCATTCCTTTTTTTTTTGCTACATTTTCTGACTAGTACGAAAACTTATTAGTTCATTTATCTGTGAAATATATGTGGCGCGTTCTTAATCCCTCCAATTTACTATGGCATAAATATTTTTCAGAGATCTTAGTGACGTACTGTTTAAAAATTGCTTTCAAAATATCACTCGATGCTTATTTAGCCATGCGCCTTTGTCATTTTTCTTGATAATTACAATTCATTTTATCAATTCGATATTTTGTGTATTTTCTATATTTCAATACTGCTAAATTAAGAGTATTTCCACCGTAGGGGTTAGTGCTGTCAGTACACCTCATGCAGCGCACTGTAGGCATTACTTAAGGTTCTTTGCAGCGTGCCTTCGGACCCTAGCTGCAACCCCTTTCGTTCCTTTTACTGTACCTCCTTTCATATTCTCTTTCTTCCATCTTACTTTCCACCCTCTCCTAATAATTGATTCCTAGTGCAACTACTTTGAGGTTTTTCTCCTGTCACACCTTTCAGACCTTTTATTGTCAATTTCCGTTTCAGTGCTGAATGACCTCATAGGTCCCAGTGCTTGGCCTTTGGCCAAAATTCTAAATTCAATTCAATTCAATTAAGATTAATTCGTTTAATTTCGGTCCTGACAATTTATAAATTAAATAATAAAGTAGAAATTCCTCATTCATGCTCTAAATCGTGTTTTTTTCGGAGCTGACGGTAAAAATCCACATCCGATGTCGTGACACCTAATCCTGATTGGCGGGAGATCACGCTCAGCACCCACCATTGCCCACAACGATATCAGCTGTGGATATTTACCGTCAGCTTGGGGGGGGGGGGTTGGGATATCTGCCACAAATGCAGACCGCAGTAGTCTTCTAAATTTCAGAACAAATAACTTTCCAGTAATGGAATTATGTCGCTAGGGAAGGGAGGGAGGGGGAGGGGAGGGGGGGGGGGAGGGGAGGGGGATGGGGAGGGGAGGGAGGAGGGGAGGGGAGGGGGTGGAGGGGGAAGAGGGAGGGGAGAGAGAGGGAGGAAGGAGGGGAAGGGGAGGGGGATGGGAGGGGGGAATGAGGAGGGGAGGAAGGGGAGGGTGGAGGTGAGGGGATGGTGGATGGGGGGAGGGGAGAGGGAGGAGGGAGGGGGGAGGGGGGACCGTCTAAGCCTCGGTAAAACATCTGGTCCGCATTTTGAGAAATGCTGCAGGGAGTAAAAGTCAATTATTTCATTATGCCCTTGTATATACGTCCTTGGCTAAGCATTCTCTTGCTACAGTCTCTGTGTTACAGTTTCTGTATCCTTCCTTCTTGCCCTTTCTCGTTACAGTTGCGCTAATGTTTGTAAGTTGGAAATGCAGGAAAATGTCGATGTTCGTCGGTGCTTGCTTGCGTTTAGGAACTTCGTCAATTCATGTTTTTGTGTGTGTGTGTGTGTGTGTGTGTGTGTGTGAATGAAAGTCAACCTGGCGTCGACTGCATTTGTAACTGTTGGGAATAACTTCTTCTTCTTCTTTACACTTTTGCTTCGCTACTACCAAGTGCAGTTTTGTCTAGTGGTAGACGACTATTATTCAACCGATAATTGTTACTCCCAATTTCATTATGAAATTATATATATGTGTGTATGTATACATATATATGCGTGTGGTATGTGTGTATGTGTATATATATACTGTATATATATATATATATATATAATATATATATATATATATATATATATATATATATATATATATATATATATATATATATATATATATACATATACAGAAAACTAACTAATTACAAATAAAGTAGTTCCAGGCTTAGATAAAAAAATGACATATCTATATTGTAAACAAATTGAACTAACTAACTAACTACAAATGAAGAGGTTCCCGGCATATATGGAACAAAAAAATATATATAATTTATCTTCTTTTAAAACTAAGCCTTTATCTAATTTCGTGCCTTTTTTATGTAATACAGTAAACTGTAGTTACAATAAGACATATGGGTGAATTTTCTGATTTTCAGTGGAAAAACAAAAGAAAAAAATAGCACTGGTCAGACAATGCAGTTACGATAAGGTATAAGATGATTTTTTTTTTATTTTCAAAGGAAAAACAAAAGAAAAAAAATAGCTCTGGTTGTCAGGTAATGCAGTTATGATAAGGTATAAGATAATTTTTTTTATTTTCATGAGAAAAACAAACGCAAAAAAATAGCACTGGTTGTCAGACAATGCAGTTACGATAACGTATAAGATGAATTTTTTATTTTCATTTTAGCACTGGTTGTCAGAAAACGATAACGTATAAGATGAATTTTTTATTTTCAAAAAACAAAAGCAAAAAATAGCACTGGTTGTCAGACAATGCAGTTACGATAACGTATAAGATGAATTTTTTTATTTTCATGGGAAAAACAAAAGCAAAAAATAGCACTGGTTGTCAGACAATGCAGTTACGATAACGTATAAGATAATTTTTTATTTTCATAAGAAAAACAAAAGCAAAAAAAATAGCACTGGTTGTCAGACAATGCAGTTACGATAACGTATAAGATGAATTTTTTTTATTTTCATAAGAAAAAACAAAAGCAAAAAAATAGCACTGGTTGTCAGACAATGCAGATACGATAACGTATAAGATAATTTTTTATTTTCATAAGAAAAAACAAAAGCAAAAAAATAGCACTGGTTGTCAGACAATGCAGTTACGATAAGGTATAAGATGATTTTATTAAATTTTCATGAGAAAAACAAAAGTAAAAAAAATAGCAATGGTTGTCAGACAATGCAGTTACAATAAGGTATAAGATGAATTTTTAAAATTTTCATGGGAAAAACAAAAGAAAAAAATAACACCGGTTTTCAGTAAAGTTTCCAAACCAAAGGAAGAAGAAATTCGTATACAGCATGAAGGAGGATGGAATTGTGAGATATATGTAACATACATTCATACATTTTCATACATTCCTACTGTCGCTATTTCTTTTATGGAATAAGAGTGAGCGTTCACAAGAGAAGAAGAATCATATGACGCGTTTTTGTCCTTTATACAAACATGTAAAAAATGCGCCGAAGAAACAGTTTTCCGTACAGCCGCTATTGCGTATAATCAAGGACACCGAAAGTAGATCTATCTTTCGGTGGTCTCGGTATAATGACGTATGAGCCGCAGCCCATGAAACTTTAACCACGGCCCGGTGGTGGCCTGGCCTATATCGTTGCCAGACGCACGATTATGGCTAACTTTAACCTTACATAAAATAAAGACTACTGATGCTAGAGGGCTGCAATTTGGTATGTTTGATGATTGGAGGGCGGATGATCGACATACCAATTTGCAGCCCTCTAGCCTCAGTAGTTTTTAAGATATGAGGACGGACAGTGCGGACGGACAGACAAAGCCGGCACAATAGTTTTCTTTTACAGAAAACTAACAGATTCGTTGCACTGCACGAATTACTTAAGGTTGTGTGTGGCGTCACTTCGGCCCCCAGATGCACCCACTTTTGTTTTTTAGCCTTTTACTTTACCTCCATTCCCACTTCCTTTTATTCTACCTTGCTGTCCAACCACTCCAACTCCCTCTTGTCACTGCCATGAGCGCTGAATTATTATTATTATTATTATTATTATTATTATTATTATTATTATTATTATTATTATTATTATTTATTCAGAAGTTGAACTCAATTCATATGGAACAAGCCCACCAAAGGGGCCACTCATTGGAAATTCAAGCTTCGAAAGATAATTATAATTTATTATTATTATTATTATTATTATTATTATTATTATTATTATTATTATTATTCAGAAGATGAGCCCAAATCATATGGAACAAGCCCACCAAAGGGGCCATAGCCTTGAAATTCAAGCTTCCAAAGATTATAATTATTATTATTATTATTATTATTATTATTATTATTATTCAGAAGATGAACCCTATTCATATGGAACAAGCCCACCAAAGGGGCCACTGCCTTGAAATTCAAGCTTCCAGAGAATACAGTGTTCATTCGAAAGAAGCAACAGGCGTTAATGGAAAATACAAAAAGTGGAGATCGCTTATTAGAAAAACAAATAAAATAACAGGAAAATGAATGGCTGAAAGTACACCACTGTTGGACTCTGAAGCCAAAATTTCCATAAATCAAAATCAATTTGCAACTGACCAGTGACAAAGAAAATGTTCAACAGCCAATTAAACGGAGAGGGGAATTAAGTTGACTGCATTTCTTTTTTAGATTATTTAATCCCATTTATCTGAATTAGTAATCCGACTGGGATAAAAAAAAACGTGATCCATTGGCAGTTCATCAGAGGAATGAACTTCACTGCTGAAAAAAAAAATGGTTCGTTAAAAAAAAAACTTAATCCAGAAACCATCTAATTAGTCGTACTGGATCATGTCCATGGTCCAGCGGAGTTTTTTTTTTTTTTAAGGAGACAATTTGTATGTGTGTTTTTTTTTTATCTGGACATGTTTCATCCATTTGTCTTAGTTCGAAGAGAAACGAGATGGTGGTCTGTCACGTTTCTGCGGAAATACACATTTTATGTGTGTATATATATATATATATATATATATATATATATATATATATATATATATATATATATATATATATATATATATATATATATATATATATATATATATATAAGATATATATATATATATATATATATATATATATATATATATATATATATATATATATACACATACATGCAAATATACACACACAAACGGAAAGAACCGAAGGCTATACCACAACTCGAAACGCGGAGCACATTTTCAGGATGATCGAAAATCTCTCTCCTCCTCCTCCTTTCCTCCTTTCTTCCTTCCTTCCTTCCTTCCATTCCTTCATTAGCAGCAGCAGCAGCAGCAGCAGGGTTTAACTTATATATTCCAGACAAAAGCGCGAGAGGGGAGAGCAGGTTAATTTGTATTGTCCACTATTTCATAAGGGTGGAAGTGGCGGGCATTACGGAACGGGAACTGGAACACGGGAGACCGGGTTCCTTTCAAATTATTAAATGAGGTGCATCGATTCATAGAGAGAAGGAAATAAATAGAGAGAGAGAGAGAGAGAGAGAGAGAGAGAGAGAGAGAGAGAGAGAGAGAGAGAGAGAGAGAGAGAGAGAGAGAGAGAGAGTTTTTGTTAGTGGGTATACACAAACACATCTGAGCAGAGATACTGTTAATTGGGAACGATAAAGATGCATTTGTAGTAGAGAGAGAGAGAGAGAGAGAGAGAGAGAGAGAGAGAGAGAGAGAGAGAGAGAGAGAGAGAGAGAGAGAGTGGGCGGGATATTAGACCTAAGACGGAGGGTGGATGGGTGGGTGAGAGAGAGAGAGATACACAAAAGAGGGAAACAAAAACTATTTTTTCATTCCCTGACTGGAAGGGCAATTAGCTTCCGAGTGTTTCTGAGTTTTCCCTCTAAAGTAGCGGAATTAAAGCTGGGTTGAAGATTGGCCCGGGGGGAGGAGGATGGGGAAGAGGAGAGAAGGGGGAGCTAGGAATTGGGAAGACTAGACCTGGGGGCAGGTTACCCCGTGAGGCCCTAACCATGCTAGCTGGCTGGCCAGAGAATCCACCTACCTACCTACCTACCTTTCCTCCCCAATTACCTTTTCACACCTTGCCACAATAACAGGACGCCTTAGGCCAAGGGCTAAACGGCCCGGGTCTTTTCAACTACTGAGGTACATTAGTTTTATTGAGGCATTATGTCACGGCGTTTGTTTTCCCAGTTTCTGGAATCGATACTCTCGGAGTCTCTCCAGTTACTCAAGTCCATCAGTTTTCCAGGTTCTGGAATCGATGCTCTCCATATCTGATCTCCCAAGGGCTCCTGGTCGTTCCAGCTACTGGAGTACATTTGTTTTCCAGTTTCTGGAATCGATGCTTTCTATATCTGATCTCCCAAGGGCTCCTGGTCTTTCCAGCTACTGAAGTACATTAGTTTTCCGGTTTCTTGAATCGATACTCTCGGGGTCTCTCCAGCTACTGAAGTACATTTGTTTTCCGGTTTCTGGAATCGATGCTCTCTATATCTGATCTCCCAATGCCTCCAGGTCTTTCCAGGTACTGAAGTATATTAGATTTCCAGTTTCTGGAATCGATACTCTCGGTATATGACCTCCCAAGGGTTCCTGGCCTTTCCAGCTACTGAAATACATTAGCTTTCCAGTTTCTGGAATCGATACTCCTGGTATGTGATCTCCCAACGACCCGGGACTTTCCAGCTACTGAAGTATATCAGCTTTCCAGTTTCTGGAATCGATACTCTCGGGGTCTTTCCAGCTACTGAAGCACATCAGTTTTCCAGTTTATGAAATCGATACCCTCAAAAATCCGATCTCCCATGGGCTCCTGGTCTTTCCAGCTACTGAAGTACATCACCTTTCCTGTTTCCAGAATCGATACTCCTAGTATCTGATCATCTGAAAAACCTGGAAATAAGTCACTGACCACCTCGTAGCAACGGGACAGCCAAGGACCCACGAAGGTAACTGACGCGTAGGAGCGTCTCCGCGGAAAATTACGGGGCAGCCCGGGAGCTTCCACCGACGTGCAAAATTAACTGGAGCCTTTGACATGATTTCTAAAAACCAAAGATCACCGATTTTCCAAAGAATTGCCTGAGTTTAAAACTTCAGTCTCACGTCCTGATCTGCTCTGAGAGTCAGCCGCGGGAGTCACTTAAACACAAATGGCAATGTCTAATGGCACCATCAGTATTTATTACGTTGCATGAATGTGAAATCATTAAGAGATAATCCTTTGAAAGTTTTATACCTCCGGGACCGATAAAGAGGACATTTCTATCATCAAAAGAGGGAAGAAGATGCTAGTGGCTGTTCCCGCGCTCATTTTAATAAACTTTCGATAACGAAATCGGTCTTCCGTTTCCAATTACGAAATATAAAACAATTTCTTTCTAATCTAAATTCCCCAATGCAAAGTTTACCAGAGAAAGTTTTTTCCAACCTTATTTTATACTTTAAAAAACAAAATCAGTCTTCCATTTTTAATCATGAAATATAAAACAATTTCTTTCTAATCTAAATTCCCCAATGCAAAGTTTACCAGAGAAAGTTTTTTCCAACCTTATTTTATACTTTAAATAACAAAATCAGTCTTCAATTTCTGATCATGAAATATTAAACAATTATTTCCTGATCTACATTCCCAATAATTTACCAGACAAAGTTTCGACCAAATCGTAAAATTTTTTTTTACAAAATTCTTCGTACACTTGCCCAGGCCCCTGGCGTACTTTTCCCTTGATTATATAAATTCTAATACAAATTCCAAATCTAGTATGTATTCGTATTAGTCCAATGTCTAATGCTAAGTATGGATGCATAGGGAAGCCAAGATAAAACTGTTGAAGATTTTGTTATAAAAAATAAAGGAACTTTCAGAAACATGTGTATGCAATGTTCAAGCATAAACAAGTTCTGTTTGCAACAAACATTGCTCTTGCGTGTGTGTATGAGAGAGAGAGA
Source organism: Macrobrachium rosenbergii (assembly GCF_040412425.1). Lineage (NCBI taxonomy): Eukaryota > Metazoa > Arthropoda > Malacostraca > Decapoda > Palaemonidae > Macrobrachium > Macrobrachium rosenbergii. The sequence goes on from NC_089750.1 coordinate 75,934,489, forward strand.
GAGAGAGAGAGAGAGAGAGAGAGAGAGAGAGAGAGAGAGAGAGAGAGAGAGAGATTGCTGCACAAAATACAGTTGGTTTAGAAGTAACTTCAGTAATATGTTACCGTAAATAAGTTTCATTTGCAACAAACAACCATTGTATATGTCTGTTTGTTTTTTATTATTTTATTTATTTGAGTGTGTGTGTGAGAGAGAGAGAGAGAGAGAGAGAGAGAGAGAGAGAGAGAGAGAGAGAGAGAGACTTAATCTTCCAGAATCCAGTGGCAAGACCCTAACCTAACTTATAGTCTATGACGGGAAAAATGTACAATCTTTATTTACTGGAATTACAAGCCCATCCCCACCACCTCAGAAGAAATTCCAGAACGACCTACCAACTCAACAAAAGACGTTTGTCTATTCTCCGTCGTGTTACTGACGACAAAATCATTTTTATGGGATCTTCCAGACGTAAAACCTTCTGACCTCAAATGTCGCCTCGTCGAAGACTCAACGCAGCTCGGCTCTTTACACCCTCGTCATGGGGCCTCGTAAATTGCAATTTCGGGCCGACGTCAGTTTTTGTCACGAGTGTACTGACAAACAACTCAGACGGTCTGCCATAAATCAGTTTTTTTTTTCTTGTGGTCCTTATGATGCTGGATCTATTTTTTCTGGGGTTTATATGATTCTCTAGATCTGAAGTACTTTTTCATGGGCCATAACACTCGAGATTATTATTTATTTCTGTGATTCGTTTAATGACATTTTCATTTTATTTTCACGACCTAAGGACGAATATTCATGATAAGGGGATATTTCCTATTATGTCTAAGTTGCGTCTAAACAGTCATTCCCAATCTTGCAAAAAAAAAATCTAAAAAAAAAGAAAATTTAAAATTTATTTGTCACGTCCAACAACATAAGAGAAGTCTCTGTGAAAAGCTACAAATCAAATCATATATATAGAATCTACAGGTCACTTTTTGCTTATTACCAGATACGTATGTAATTCTCAGTGACCAAAATGTCTTCTCAACTTCTCAATTTCCTCATATTTTGGAAACACTTGTCACTACTAAGCCTAGATCCAAATGAAGAAAGAAATGAAGACATTCTAATCCCCGGCCGAGATTCGAACTAGAGTCCAGGGTATCAAAATGGGGTAACGATAATTACTGGTTTTTAGGTTGAAATATATATTTAGTAATTCTTGGCGCCTTCTAATTCATCTGAGATAAGTTTGCATACTGGAAGATGAAACTGGCTTGTAAATTTACGAAACCAGTGAAGGTTTTATCACTGACAGTTATGCAAGGTCTCTCCCTCTCTCTATCTCTCTCTCTCTCTCTCTCTCTCTCTCTCTCTCTCTCTCTCTCTCTCTCCAATCCGCCCTCTGTATTACGTCTAATATCCCGGCTCTCTCTCTCCCTCTCTCTCTATAGAAGTGTATAGACGCTCTCTCTCTCTCTTTAGAAGTATATAGGCTCTCTCTCTCTCTCTCTCTCTCTCTCTCTCTCTCTCTCTCTCTCTCTCTCTCTCTCAACCTGCCCTCTATATTAGGTCTAATATCCCGGCGCTCTCTCTCTCTCTCTCTAGAAATGTATAGACGCTCTCTATATCTCTATAGAAGTGTATAGACACTCTCTCTTTTAGAAGTTTATAGACTCTCTCTCTCTCTCTCTCTCTCTCTCTCTCTCTCTCTCTCTCTCTCTCTCTCTCTCTCTTGTTCAACTTAAAAACCGGCAGCTTTCCCCTGACGAGGACACCGAGGCAGTGAATTGTGTAAACTTCGGGAGGAAACTCGTGTCCCGGGCAAGTTTGACTCTCTCTCTCTCTCTCTCTCTCTCTCTCTCTCTCTCTCTCTCTCTCTCTCTCTCTCTCTCTCTCTCTCTCTCAAAGGCAGGTTCTGACTTTCTTGCAAGTGTTGCAACGCTGCTGCTGCTGCAAGACGGGGATGTATGAGGACCAAGTGGCAAGCTGTAGTTCCCCCAAAAGTGGTTCTTTCGGTGGAGAAAGCAGTTCACGTTTTCTGTTTGCGAGAGGTTCAATTGTCCTTGTTGTTTTGTCATTTTCTTCACATTTTTATTGATTTGTTAATTTGTCTTTTCTTTCCTAATGACTGATTTCTTCCCTCAGTATTTCCTGTTACTTTCTATTTACTTTCTTTTCAAATGAGCTCCATACTGTTCTTTGGAAGCTTGAATTTCGAGTCAATGGTCACTTTTGTGGGCTTATAATGGTCGTTACTAGTAGACAGTGCTATATTAATTAATATATACAGTATGTGTGTGTGTCTGTGAGTGCGTGTATTTGTGTACATTATATAATAATATACATACACACACGCATATATATATATATATATATATATATATGTAGAAATGTGTGTATATATATATAAATATATATATGTGTGTGTGTGTGTACATATATATATATATATATATATATATATATATATATATATATATATATATATATATATATATATATATATATATATATATATATATGTATATAATAAAATATATACGTGTGTGTGTGCATAGTCCCAAACGACAAAGGTTGCCCTCGCCAAGGAAAAAAAAATACTTGAGCAAGAAACTTGTTTCAAGTTTTCAAAGTCTGAAACAGCCGTAACTCCGCTATTTTTTCTTGAACTAGAGGCACCGAGTTCATTTTCCAAAAATTATCCTTGTGAACTGTCGGTTACACTTGCAAGAGAATTGAGGGAGTAAGCAAATCACCATTTTAATTTTGGTCATGAAAGGGAGTTATTTTCAAAACTGAATGATTCTGAATTTTTTTATAAATGTGGATGAATTTTCAAACACGTTTTCTGCGTTCTCATCCCAGAGAGAACAAGTAAAAAATGCGTCAAAGTTTCTTCGGCGCAATCGAGTTTTCTGCACAACGTCTAATCAAGGCCACCGAAAATAGATCTCTTTTTCAGTGGTCTCGGTATAATACAGTATGAGCCGCGGTCCATGAAACTTAAACCACTGCCCGGTGGTGGCATGTCCTATATCGTTGCCAGAAGCACGTTTATACCTAACTTTAACCTTAAATAAATAAAAACTACTGAGGCTAGAGGGCTGCAATTTGGTACGTTTGATGATTGGAGGGTGGATGACCTACACCCTAATTTGCAGCCCTCTAGCCTCAGTAGTTTTTAAGATCTGAGGGCGGACAGAAAAAGCGCGGACAGAAAAAAGTGCGGACGGACAGACAAAGCTGGCACAATACTATTCTGTTACAGAAAACTAAAATAGATCGAACGTGGATAGCTTACCAGTGAAGAAAAAAGTTTTTTTTTTTGGTTGCATTTCATAAATTTTTGTTTTAATGAATGGCGGTATATATTTATGACATGAATAATAATATCTTTGCAGAGAAAATAATATATGTTTGTGAGGAGCATATATTTGTGAATATAATGTTATGCTTACGTAAAAACCAAATATAACAGGCTAAGCTACAACACAAGGAATATCTTACCTGCGAAAGTTGCAGAATAAAGAATAAAAAGCAATAAACAGAGGAGAAGGCGGAAAACAATAAAAATACTTAACAGAAAACTGCATGAAAAACAAACTTAACAGTTACAATGACTGCCTCTTAAATAATAAAAGGTTTGATTCGCAAATAAAAATAAATTACATGAGGGGATTTAACACTCACCGAAACCGCGGGACAGCGCAGAGCTTCTGAAAAGGCACAAAAATGAAAGATTATTATTATTATTATTATTATTATTATTATTATTATTATTATTATTATTATTATTATTATTATTATTATTATTATTAATTAACTTTCACAATCTGTTTTTTTAACGCTAGGACACTTACCACATATACATACATAATACACACTCATACACACACAAACACACGTACACACAAACGTATATACTGTATATATGTATGTACGTGTATACACAACACACACATACAGATGTGTCTGAATATATACAGAATTCTCCATAGAAACATCAACACAGATACATATGTATATGTATATATATGTATATACATACATACATACACTCTGAAACATTCTTCCTTCAAAGTTCCAATTTGTCTCAAAAAAAAAAAACACACACACACCTCATCTATAACACCCATTTTAACCTATACACACAACCTCCTACAACCCAAAGTAGTACTGATAACCTCGCCAATCATATAACTGCTTCCCTTTCCATATATATATATATATACATATATATATATATATATATATATATATATATATATATATATATATATATATATATTCTCCTATTCATCTAAATCATTTCACTAACGTCTATTGAAGCCCTTTCCGCCAGCGCGTCTATTGGTCGTCTGATAGTAATTTACTTTCACACTAATCTGATTTCCTTGTGACGTCAGCAAACTGACGGGAGGGAGGGAGGGAGGGCGCCTCAACACACACTCTCTCTCTCTCTCTCTCTCTTTCTCTCTCCCTCTCTCTGTCGAACTCTCTATGTCGAAGTCTCTCACTTGCAACCGGGATATACCAATAAATACGTATACAAAATGTACCACCCGAACTTAGTCATTATTTTTCCACGTCGGGGACGCTCTCTCTCTCTCTCTCTCTCTCTCTCTCTCTCTCTCTCTCTCTCTCTCTCTCTCTCTCTCTCTCTCATCTCCAACCACGCAGCTCAGTAAAGCTTACCCAAACCAAGCAATTATTTCAAAACACTCCGTGACATTTGGTCACACACCCTGTCTCTCTCTCTCTCTCTCTCTCTCTCTCTCTCTCTCTCTCTCTCTCTCTCTCTCTCTCTCTCAGTAACAAATGAAGACGCCGCCGGTGCGACAGAATCCAGGTAAGTCGAGAGAACGAAAAGTTCAAAGACGCTCCGAAAATATTTGTCTCATATTACTCCGACCGGCGATGATTTTTTTTTTTTCTTTAAGTGGTTGTTTAATCCGGGTGCGAGTTTGTTTGTTTGTGTGTCTGTGTTTGAGAGAGAGAGAGAGAGAGAGAGAGAGAGAGAGAGAGAGAGAGAGAGAGAGAGAAATAATGATCAAGTCTAGATGATGCATTTAGTATACATATTTGCTGGTACATCCCGGTTGCGAGAGAGAGAGAGAGAGAGAGAGAGAGAGAGAGAGAGAGAGAGAGAGAGAGAGAGAGAGAGAAAATAATTATCAAGTCTAGATGATGTATTTAGTATACATATTTGCTGGTACATCCCTGTTGAGAGAGAGAGAGAGAGAGAGAGAGAGAGAGAGAGAGAGAGAGAGAGAGAGAGAGAGAGAGAGAGAGAGAACTGGAAAGCGTTTGATGCAAATGAAAGTCGGACAATTACGCATGAGTGAACACAGAGAATGGAAGAGGAGACTCACTGACAAAAAAAAAACCTGACAAAAAAACTTGACGAAAAAAACTATATCTGCCCGAGGACGATGATACACATTGCGAAGGAACGAAAGTGAAATTAAGATAAAAAAAAAAACAGGTCTATTAATGAATATTTGTTTTAATTTGTCTGCTAGTAATACATCCTAAGTATTTTATGGATCATCTGGGACTCTGAAAAAAAAAACTTAGTTTTCGACAATGGTGTCGTATGCACACTTTTTTTTGTGAGGCCATAAAAAAAATAAGACATGAACCTTATGTCTTAGTTTTCCTAATTCTCTTGTAGAGTTTTTCTGTACTTTTCTATATTTGTTTTTCCACACAGCGCAAGTAATGTCCTATTCAAAGATATATATATATATATATATATATATATATATATATATATATATATATATATATATATATATATATATATATATATATATATATATATAATAAATATATATATAATATATATCTTTCTACACATGCACATATACTTAACATGAATGAATAACCACTGAACGATGAAAGAGATACCACAGTACCAAAAAAAAAATCCTTTCACGTAGAATTCAAGATGGCGCCTTTGTCATGTTTCTCATTTAACGAGGCGGCCAGGATCACGTTCATGTCATGTTTCTCATTTCACGTCCCAGTTCCTGGATCTGGCGATTTTGTCATGTTTCTCTTTTGAGGAGAATTCATGACTGGGGTTTTTGCAATACCCCATGGAAATTCCACACGTGTGTGTGTGTTTCTCACTAATTATTATTATTATTATTATTATTATTATTATTATTATTATTATTATTATTATTATTATTATTATTATTATTATTATTATTATTACTAAATGGAGAAGCAAATCCATAGTTATGTATATGTACATATATTTAAAGATAAATCAGTACTGATTTACCTTCAAATATATGTACATACACATAACTGTGATTTGCTACTCCATTATTATTATTATTATTATTATTATTATTATTATTATTATTATTAAGACGGACTGATTTGATGAATGACTCACTTTTGCCAGTTTATAAATCCTTACAGAATGGTATTCATTGTGCCCCACTGACCATTCTGCTTGTGACGACCTGATTTCAACATGAGGGTAAAATACCCAGTTCCTCCCCCACCCTCCCAACCTCTCTCATCCCTTCCTCTTCACTTTGATTTTCTTGTGTTTTTCTTATTTTGACTCATTATATTCAGTTGGTAAACTTGTTAAAATAAGATCAATTTACGTATTTATATCTCTGAAATATATAATGGGAGAAATTTATGAACCAAGGTTTGTTATTTTAAAAAATAAGAAAATGTTCGTATTATATCACCGAAATACATAATGAGAGAAATTTATGAACCAAGGTTTTTTTCTTTTAAAAAAACAAGAAAATGTTCGTATTTAAATCTCTGAAACATATAATGAGAGAAATTGATAAACCAAGGTTTCTTTTATATTCCAAATCCAATTATTTTTTGTTATTCCAAACAGCAACATTTACTACTCCCAGATTCAGCACTACTCGATTTGTCAATTATGTGAATAAATCAAAATTATTGTACCATTTCTTTTCTTGTTTCTGTTATTGAATTTTTATTGATTTTTTTTTATCCCAAACATCCATATTTGCATTTATAGTTCCTGGATTCAGCACTCCCCATTTGTTACCCACGTAAAAAGGAATAATCAAAGTTATTGTACCATTTTTTTTCCTGTTATTCCAAACATTTTAGTTTTCTGAAAAGAAAACTATTGTGCCGGCTTTGTCTCTACGTCCGCACTTTTTTCAGTCCGCCATCAGATCTTAGAAACCACAGAGGCTAGAGGACTGCAAATTGGTATGTTGATCATCCACCTTCCAATCATCAAACATACCAAATTGCAGCCCTCTAGCATCAGTAGTCTCTATGTTATTTCAGGTTAAAGTTAGCCATAATCGTGCGTCTAGCAACGATATAGGCCAGGCCACCACCAGGCCGTGGTTCAAGTTTCATGGCCCGCCGCTCATACAGCATTATACCGAGACCACCGACAGATAGATCTATTTTCGGTGGCCTTGATTATACGATGTACGGCGCATTTTGTCCTTGTTTTTGTTATTCCAGAAACCATACTATTTACAACTCTTACATTCAGCAGCACTCCTCGCTTTTTCAACTGTGATAACTGCATATTGATCCCTCGAGGACTTGGATCATTATGTCACCCTCAGAATATCGACTTGCTCCTCCAGCTTTGTCTGCGGAGAGGAGGAGGAGGAGGAGGAGGAGGAGGAGGAGGAGGAGGAGGAGGAGGAGGAGGAGGAGGAGGAGGAGGAGCTAAAGCAGAGAGAGAGAGAGAAAGAGAGAGAGAGATT
>NC_089750.1:75947206-75949706 GCF_040412425.1 Macrobrachium rosenbergii
AAAGATCGGAACTTGTACATATTGTAAAAACTGGCAGCATTTTTTTTTTTACTGTAAAATGCCAACAATAAATGTTCTAATTAAATAAGAAAAAACTCGGAATTTGTAAATGTTATTCAAATCTGCTATCAGTTTGTTTCTTTTTTTTTTTACATTACAACAAAATAACCATAACATCTGCGAAATATTTTAGGAAAATAAAGCTTGCGTTACTGTTCACTGAAAAATTCCAAGCATAATTTTCAGTAAAAGCAGAATTTTTGTCGCAAAGTATTGTACCATACGCTACAGAGTAAAGATTTCGTCATATATTTTGGCAAATATGGAGGTACAATATGGCTTTTACCACAACGTTTTGATAAATGTCGGTAAAATGGAGCTTTAGTCTAATTTTTTTTTGGTAAAACGGCTATTATAAAAATTTCTAGTAAAAGAAACACAGGCATGATTTTGGGGAGAGTCGATAAAATAAAGTGTTTTTTTAAGAAATATTTTGATCCAATAAACCTATTTATTAAATCATTAAGAAATAATTGATAACACTGAGATTTTATTAAATTATTTGCGAAATATTCAGATAAAATAAAACTTGCTCAGCATATCTTGGAAACACATCAATTAAATAAAGGGTTATATTTCCAGTGACAAATATCAATGAATTAATTTTTTTTTTCCATCACATTCGGGAAGTATTTTCTCGAGACGTAACCGAGTATTGAGACCTTTCCCTGAAAAAAGCGGGACGCCATATCTTAAAAACTAACCATAGAATTTTCTTGAAAATAATCTCATTATGTTTCCCACGCCCAAATTCTCTTAAAGATATTAATCTAAACCCAACCTAACCTAACCCAAATTACTCTAAAGGTACTAATCTAACCTAACCTAACCCAACCCAACCTAACCTAACATACATAACACAACCTGAGCAAACCTAACCCAACCAAACCTAAACCATCCCAACCCAACCCAGTCTAATCTACCTTAACCTAACCTTTCCTAGGGGCATGGCAAAACAAATAAAACGGGGCTGGTGCAATACTAGCATACATCTCAGGAATTTGTGTCCGGGATGTACTCCGATAGCAAGAAAAATGTCATAGAGCTTTCTCATATATATAACGATAGCAAAGATTTTCCTATATGGTGGGGGGGGGGTTGCCTATAAGTCACATCACATTTTTTGGGAAATACAACAATAACAAAGTTTTTTGGGGAAATACAACAACCAAAAAGTTTTTTGGGGAAAACACAGCAATAACAAAGTTTTGTCGGGGGAAATACAACCACAACAAAGTTTTCCTTACTTAGGCAATAACATGAAGTATATCCTTCTGGACAGGGGTGGGGGGATGGGGGGATGTACATGCCAATCATAAAATTTTACAAAAATATTTCCTTTTAGTTTTTATTAAGAAATATACATGAGCACACTCTTTCATATTACTCAAAATATCAATTTCCCGAAAATTTAAGTAAAATGTTTTTATTCAGTTTTTATTAAGAAATATACATGAACACAAGCTTTAATATTAATCATAATAATACAAATTACCCAAATTCGGCAAAATGAAAAACTACAAAAGCCAGTCATTGTACTTTATCAATATTATTTTTTTTGACAAATATACAACATGAACATTAATTTCAATCATAATATACTTTTCTTAAATGCGCCATCGGAAAATATACGCTTCAACCATAAACCTTTATAAAATAAATTTCCTTTAGTTTTTATTAAGAAATATACAACACGGATGCAAATCTCTAATCTTAATGACAGCATACATTTTCCATTTTTTTCAATAAATATACAACATAAACTTTAATTTCAATAACAATATACATTACCCAAATACGCCAATAACGGAAAATATACGCTTCAACCATAAACCTTTACAAAAAAAATTCCATTCAGTGTTTATTGAGGAATGTACAAAATGGACCCAATCTCTAAATCTTAATGACAGCATACATTTTCCATTTTTTTCAAGAAATATACAACATAAACATTAATTTCAATAACAATATACATTACCCAAATACGCCAATATCGGAAACTATACGCTTCAACCATAAACCCTTATAAAAAAAATATTTCCATTCACTCTTCATTGAGAAATGTACAAAATGGACCCAATCTCTAAATCTTAATCACCGCATCCATTTTCCAAATTATCAAACGACGGAGACCAAGAGATAATGATAAAACCACAACGTCTCATAACCGTTATTGCAACCGAAGAGGGAGAGAAAGAGAGCACAATGAGAGACAGCATCAGAGAAAAAGAGAAACACAATGCGAAACAGTAACACAGCACGAATCGATAAGCTAATGCAACAAGCCACTGTTTAGTGGTCCATTCACTGGCACTACGTTGATGGGCCTGGCATCTTTTATGAAGAGGCCCTCTCTCTCTCTCTCTCTCTCTCTCTCTCTCTCTCTCTCTCTCTCTCTCTCTCTCTCTCGATGGATATGAGAGCGAGTCGAAAAAAAGAG
>NC_089750.1:75954706-75964706 GCF_040412425.1 Macrobrachium rosenbergii
GAGAGAGAGAGAGAGAGAGAGAGAGAGAGAGAGAGAGAGAGAGAGAGAGAGAGAGAGAGAGAGAGAGAGAGAGAGAGAGAGAATCATCGCCGAATTATCTGCTGTTAAAATAAAACTATTAAAATCGTCAAGGAAATCACATAAATCATTAGAGAGAGAGAGAGAGAGAGAGAGAGAGAGAGAGAGAGAGAGAGAGAGAGAGAGAGAGAGAGAGCCGAGTCATTTCTATTAAAATTAAACCGTGTGAATCATCAAGGATTCACATCAATCATTCAGAAAGAGAGAGAGAGAGAGAGAGAGAGAGAGAGAGAGAGAGAGAGAGACAGTCAGTCATCGTCACGGCATTCACAAAAGTCATTAGATTTCTACTAAAATTTTCAGCTAAAAAATATTCAATAGCAGCTTTCATTGCAAACGAATACATGAATAAAGTTGAATTCACGGACTCATTGAATATGCAATGCTGTCAAACAGCATTAACAAAACACTTCTTGTGGCCTGGAAATATATCGGCGTCAACAAATCACGGGAGATATTCCTGGAGATTCAGGAATTTCTATTTTATCAATATTTGGGTAATTTGATTTTCATCGTAAATTTCTTTCTTTCTTTCTTTTAATAAAGAATTTAGTGTCTAACATAATAATAATAATAATAATAATAATAATAATAATAATAATAATAATAATAATAATAATAATAATAATAATAATAATAATAATGACTGATCCAAACTTGTTCTCTGTTGAATATTTGTGTAATTTGATTTTCATCATAAATTTCTTTCTTTCTTTTTTTGACAAAGAATTTAGCCTTTTTACGTAATAATAATAATAATAATAATAATAATAATAATAATAATAATAATAATAATAATAATAATAATAATAATAATAATAATAAAAAGGACTGATCCCAATTTTTTATTCTATCAATATTTGTGTGATTTGATTTTCGTCATAAATTTCTCTCTTTCTTTTTTACAAAGAATTTATTCTCTGCAAGTAATAATAATAATAATAATAATAATAATAATAATAATAATAATAATAATAATAATAATAATAATAATAATAATAATAATGACTGATCGAAAAATTTTTCTGTTGAAAACTACTAAACTCTAAAAATTCAGTTTTGAAGAAACTTTTATTAAAGGTGACTTTATGTACTCGCTACAAAATAAGAAGTAAAAAGAAAAAGCAATAAATGAATAAAAGTTAAAACAAAACAGTAAGAATAATATGGACACGCTTTTATTAAAGGTGTGATAGACCTCGCACCCAAAATAAGAAGTAATATGGAAATAAAGTTAAATAATTGATAGTAACTACAATAATAATCTATATGCAGACCTCCATTAAAGGTGTATTTGTGACCTCGCACCGAAAATAAGAAGTAATATGAAATGAAGTGAAACAGTAATTACAATAATAAGAATAAAATATACACACACTTTCATTAAAGGTGTATTTGTGACATCGCACCATAAGAAAGAAGTAAACACATAAAAAATATAAATAAATAAGAGCAGAATTCATCAAAAGTTTTCGTAATCAACACGATCAATATGGAGCCGAGTCTTGTTGGCAAAAGCATCTGAAACTCTCTCGGTGCTTCTCGGCGAAAGATATTTGTGCAAGAAGACGTTTCAAAAGGCACAGATGTTTCAAAAGGCCAGGAGGAGGAGGAGGAGGAGGAGGAGGAGGAGGAGGAGGAGGAGGAGGAGGAGGAGGAGGAGGAGGAGGAGGAGGAGGAGGAGGAGGACGGAGGAGGAGGAGGAGGAGGAGGAGGAGGAGTAAAGGCCTTGGCAGCCTTGATTTCAAGGTAGTGAGGCGTGTCTTCGTATATATTACGAAATAGCCTTGGAGGTGATTCTAGGTGCTCTCAATCAGGCGCACGAGAGATCTCTTGATAAGATGAGAAGGATATTATTGCGTTTATTAATGATTTTTTAAAATCTATTTTTTAGAAAAAGCGTGGGAATGTTTTACTTTATTAAATGGGGTTTTAGATGTGCTATTACTTGTATTAATATGTATGTATGTATGTATGTATGTATGTATGTATGTATGTATGTATGTATGTATGTATGTATGTATGTATGTATATACATACATACATATATACATACATATATATATGTATATAAAATAAATTTTCGTTTTATGTCCCAAAAAATGATCATTTAACAATGCAAACCTAATATATATATATATATATATATATATATATATATATATATATATATATATATATATATATATATATATATATATATATATATATATATATATATATATATATATATATATATATATATATATATATATATATATATATATATATATATATATATATATATATATATATATATATATATATATATATATATATATATATATATATATATATATATATATATATATATATATATATATATATATATATATATATATATATATATATATATATATTTATATATATATATATATTAGGTTTGCATTATCAATGATTATTTTTATGGTACATAAAATGAAAATTGATTCTAAATTCGTTGTTACTTTTATCAAAAAATTTTTTCTACTTTTTTCTTCGTTCGACCTTTATAAATGGCCATTTTAATCGCATTATTGACTAATACTATTACTAATTTAATAAATAAAAATATATGGAACTTTCGCTAGAAGTATGTTTAATAAGCGAAAAGAATAAACAAACAATTTAACAAATACAATATGGAAAATGTGCCTGCGTTCACAATCACATTCGAGCATGGGAACTGGAGTCAAGTTGGTTAAGAATTAATGCAATTAAGTCGTGACACAGAGACCTAGTTCAAGGTCAGAGGTCATTCGGCCGCGCCCAAAATAACGCGACTACGTGTGGCAACAGGGTTGACCCCGAGGTCACAAATAGTGACACAGTTATTACAATCCTTTTATAAACAAGTAAAAAATGCACCGAACCTTCGGCGCAATCGTGTTTTCTGTCCGGTGGTGGCCTCAGCCACGGCATATAAAACTCTTAGCCGAGGCCCATGAAACTCAGGTGGTGGCCTATGTTGTTGTTACCTACAGCGCTGCCAGAAGTACGATTATGGCTAATTTTAACCTTAAATAAAATAAAAACTACTGGGGCTAGAGGGCTGCAATTTGGTACGTATGATGATTGGAGGGTGGATGATCAGCATACCAATTTGCAGCCCTCTAGCCTCAGTGGTTTTTAAGATCTGAGGGCGAACAGAAAAAGCGCGGACGGACAGACAAAGCCGGCACAATAGTTTTCTTTGACAGAAAACTAAAAACAACAAAACAAATGTTCTCACAATTTCACGAATAATCATGAGAAAGAGAAAAGATATAGGAAAATGTGATAAATAAACAAATATGAGAAAGAGAAACGATATGGGAAAAGATGATAAATAAGTAATCATTGATAAATAAATAATTATGAGAGAGACAAGTTATAGGAAAAGGTGACAAATAAATAAATACGAGAGAAAGGGAAGTTACAGGAAAAGGTGATAAATGAAGAAAACATGATGGAAAATAGCAAATAAAATCGACAGACCTGAATTTCAGGAGACTACAGCAGGACTAATTGATTGATTGATTGTTAGTTATCTGGCGTCAAACCCGTTAAAGTTCGAGATGCGTAAAATAATATTAGAGACCAACTGTTGCACCCGATTGTTCCTAAATCAATTTTTTTACCTCTATTCCCACATATATTGGTCTCAGAGAGAGAGAGAGAGAGAGAGAGAGAGAGAGAGAGAGAGAGAGAGAGAGAGATTGTTTATTTGTGTGTGGTTTCATAGTTAATTTATCTTGTGTATTTTTACACATATAAATTCCAAGATGAAATATATATTTATATATATATATACATATTTGCATATATATACATATTTGTATATATATATATATATATATATATATATATATATATATATATATATATATATATATATATAGCATAATCCCTAATTCAATTTCCTCTTGATTTCAAGCTAGAATCCCCGAATGAGAAAAAAGGGGATTGGGATTTTTTTAAAGGATTACCAACGAAAATATTAAAACTAATTAATCCAATCACCCATAGGTCAGAGGATTAGGGCCGCCAAAATGTCCTCCTCAGATTAGAGCAAATTAGAGCAAAACTTCAATAAACTGGGTTTTCTGAAGATTAGAGTTCGGGGGAAAAGGGCCTTTATTATAACTTACAGAAACTTTTTTTAGGGGGTGATGGGGTGAGGGGGAGGGTAACCAGATGGACCCGCTCTAACGAGAGTTCGATTTTCTCCCTCTCTCTCTCTCTCTCTCTCTCTCTCTCTCTCTCTCTCTCTCTCTCTCTCTCTTTCTTATGTCGAATCCATGTTAAATCGTTTTCTTAGTAAGTGATTTTCTATGTCGAAATTAAGCCATATGGTCTCTCTCTCTCTCTCTCTCTCTCTTCTCTCTCTCTCATCTCTCTCTCTCTCTCTCTCTCTCTCTCTCATTCTGTGTAAATACTCTCTCTCTCTCTCTCTCTCTCTCTCTCTCTCTCTCTCTCTCTCTCTCTCTCTAGACAATCTGCGTTAATCATTTCTCTCTCTCTCTCTCTCTCTCTCTCTCTCTCTCTCTCTCTCTCTCTCTCTCTCTCTCTCTCTCTCTCTCATGCAGAATCCATATTAAATCGTCTCCATGGAAAGTATTTTTCTCAGTCGAGATTAAACAGAAAACCATATCTTAAGTTACAAAGCAAATCTTGGAACTAACTTTATTTATTAATGTAATTTCATTCCATGAAAATAATGTAACTATTTTTTTACGATAAGTAATTACACTTCCCTGAAAATTTTCAAAGGTAATCCAATTACAGGAAAATAACGTAACTATTATTTTTTTCACGATAAGTAATTACAGTGCTTGGGAAATTCAGATTTCGCGATCAAAGGAAGTTGAACTCAATAAAAAGTTATATATTTTTTTTAAATGATCAAAGTTGCCCATTTGGTGGTTTTTCTCTCTCTCTCTCTCTCTCTCTCTCTCTCTCTGAGCTGCTGTGATTTTACACGATAAAATGACCCATTAAAATTAATCATTAAAAGTTAAAAATTCAAAATGAAAATAAGTAAAAACTGCGCCGAAGTTTCTTCGGCGCAATCGAGTGTTATGCACAGGCACTGTAGCGTATAATCAAAGCCATCGAAAATTGATCTATCTTTCGGTGGTCTCGGTATAATGCTGTATGAGCAACGGCCCATGAAACTTTAACCACGGCCTGGTGGTGGTCTGTCCTATAGCGTTGCCAGAAGCACGAGTATGGCTAACTTTAACGTTAAATAAAATAAAAACTACTGAAGCTAGAGGGCTGCAGTTTGGTATGTTTGACATTTGGAGGGTGGTTGATCAACATACCAATTTGCAGCCCTCTAGCCTCAGTAGTATTTAGGATATGGCCACGTCGTGTCCTTATAAAGACCAATTTAAATCGTAGTATTTATCGGTAATTACTTTTTATTTTTACTATGATCTTTTAATCTTTTACTGTCTTTATCATAAATCTTTATTTTATTTATTATTCTTTGTCTCTTAATATTTTTATGGTCTTTAGCATTATTTTTTCATACCATTTATTCTTAGTTTTTTTAATGTCTTATGAAATGAGTCATCAATTTTCTAATATATTAGTTTTCTGTAAAAGAAAACCATTGTGTCGGCTTTGTCTGTCCGTCCGCACTTTATTCTGTCCGCCCTCAGATCTTAAAAACTACTGAGGAGGCTAGAGGGCTGCAAATTGGTAGGTTGATCACCCACCCTCCAACCATCAAACATACCAAATTGCAGCCCTCTAGCCTCAGTAGTTTTGATTTTATTTAAGGTTAAAGTTAGCAAGTTAGCCATAATCGTGCTTCCGGCAACGATATAGGACAGGCTACCACCGCCCCGTGGTTAAAGTTTCATGGGTCGCGACTCATACAGCATTATACCGAGATCACCGAAAGACAGAGCTATTCTCGGTGGCCTTGATTATACGCTGTACAGAAAACTCGATTGCGTCGAAGAAACTTCTGAGGATTTTTTACTTATTTTTATTATTACTTTCTGTCTTTTAATCTTTCGTCTTTAGCACTATTCTCCTTTTATTTTCACCATTCTTTTCTCCTCATCTTCATCACTATTCCTGTTCTCCCTTTCCCCACCACATTCCTCCAGTGGACATCATCGTCGTCACCATCACCACGAGTACACCATCACCACCACGAGAAGGGGGTGTGTACGTCATCCCCCCCTTCCCTCCCTCGCCCCACCACTAGTGTTTTGTTAAAGAAGAAGTGCCGGAACGCCCAGCTTTATTTTTTTTTTTACTCTCTAATCAGATTTGGCAAAATATTGTCGCATCACACAAACAGAGACAGGTGGGCGGTGGGCGGCGTTTTAGAAACGGGCGTCGCATTCCTCCCGTCGCTGCGGGCGCTGCTTGTTGTGGTGTGCTTTCTGTGTCGCCATCAAAGCGGCAGCTGCTGTAAAAGCAGCTGTAAAAGCAGCTGCCACATCGGCCTGCCTGCCTGCCTGCTTGCTTGGCGAGCGGCCGGCCGGCTGTGCCACACCTATCTGGGAATGTTCCGCGCGCGACAGTAAGATGAAGGAGAACAACAGTTGCAACGAGAAGAACAGTCACTACAACAAGAGGAACAGGCACAACAACAAGAATAAGAAGAACAACAGCTATAAGAAGAAGGACAGGTACAAGAAGATGAAGAACAGGTACAACAAGAACGGCAAGAAGAACAACATCTATAACAAGAACAGGTACAAGAAGATGACGAATAGGTACAACAAGAACAACAACATCTATAACAAGAAGAACAGTCGCTGCAACAAGAAGAACAGGTACAACAAGAACAACAACAACAACATCTATAACAAGAAGGACAGGTACAAGATGAAGAACAAGTACAACAAGAAGAACAAGAAGAACAACAACAGCTATAACAAGAAGGACAGGGACAAGAACAACAAGAGGAAGAACAACACCTATAACAAGAAGGACAGGTACAACAACAACAAGAGGAAGAACAACAGCTATAACAAGAAGAGCAGGCAAAACAAGAACAACAGCAAGAAGAGCAACACCTATAACAAGAACAGGTAAAACAAGGACAAGAAACAACAACGGCAATGACAAGAAGAACAGGCACAACAAGAAGAATAGCAACAGCTATAACAAGAACAGGTAAAATAAGAACAAGAAGAAGAGCAACAACAGCTATAACAAGAGCAGGGACAACAAGAACAAGAAACAACAACAGCAATAACAAGAGGAACAGGCACAACAAGAACAACAAGAAGACCAACAACAGCTATAACAAGAACAACAAGAAGAAGAACAGCTATAACTAGAAGAACAGGTACAACAACAACTATAACAAGAAGGACAGGTACAACAAGAACAAGAAGAACAACAGCTATAACAAGAATAACAGGTACAACAAGAACAACAGCTATAACAAGAAAAACAGGTACAAAAAGAATAACATGAAGAAGAACAACAGCTATAACATGATGAACAGGTACAACAAGAAGAACAACAGCTACAAAGCAAGAACAAAAAGAAGAACAACAGCTACAAAAAGAACAAGAAGAAGAACGCCATCTACAACAAGAACAACAGCTGCAAGAAACTAACAACAACACGAAGAACAACAGCTGCAAAACAAGAAAAAAAAAACTGGGAATATGGTCTTTCGTCTTTAAAAGGAAGGACAAAGAGAGAATCGAGAGAATGAAAAGAAGAAGAATGAAAAGAGAGATAAAACCATTATCTCTCTCTCTCTCTCTCTCTCTTCCTCGTTCAGTCTAAATAGACAACCTGACATCGACCTCTGCCCTCGACTTTAAATGTCAAGCCACGAGCTCTCTCTCTCTCTCTCTCTCTCTCTCTCTCTCTCTCTCTCTCTCTCTCTCTCTCTCTCTCTCTCTCTCAGCGTATCACAGGTGTAGAGGTCAAGTTGTGTAATGTTGAATTGAAGCGCTTTTATTTTTGACCGTTAATCAATGAAGGATTTCCATCTAATGTTTCAATTCGTTTCTCTCTCTCTCTCTCTCTCTCTCTCTCTCTCTCTCTCTCTCTCTCTCTCTCTATATATATATATATATATATATATATATATATATATATATATATATATATATATATATATATATATATATATATATATATATATATATGCATATATATACATATATAAATACACGCATCATTCTCGAAAATCTGATCCCACGACGACCGGCATAAATCAAACGCAAGCCGCTCCTGTTACACGGAAATGAGGACCAATCATCACTCGAATTTGAAAGCTCATAGGCGTTTAATTGACGCAACACGTTCGTGATGCGTTGCAGCCGACGGCGAAATGAGAAACTTCGACGTTCTAACTGACGTAAAATATTTGTGATGGATGGCCACTTGACGCTGATGCGAATCAATTTTAAGTCTTGGTTCCCTAAATGCGTTTCAACACGGCGTTAAACAAGTAAAAAAATGCGCCGAAGTTTCTTCGGCGCAATAGGGTTTTCTGTACAGCCGCCACAGCGTATAATCAAGGCCACCGAAAATAGATCTATCTTTCGTTGGTCTCGGTGTAATGCTGTATGAGCCGCGGTCCATGAAACTTTGATCACAGGACGGTGGTGGCCTGTGGTATGTCGTTGCCAGACACTCGATCATGACTAACTTTAACCTTAAATAAAATCAAAACTACTAAGGCTAGAGGGCTGCAATTTGGTATGTTTGATGATTGAAGGGTGGATGATCAACAAATCAATTTGCAGCCCTCTAGCCTCAGTAGATTTTAAGATCTGAGGGCGGAAAGAAAAAGTGCGGACAGAAAAAGTGCGGACAGAATAAAGTGCGGACGGACAGACGAAGCCGGCACAACAGTTTTCTTTTACAGAACACTAAAAAGGTGGAACGATGAAAGAAATTGCAAAAGAAAGAGAAAATGCAATGACGAAAGTGGGTTGGGGGGAGGAGAACTAGAAAGGTTTTTCAAAGGAGAGAACTCCTTTCATGTGGTTGATAGTATTCTCACCTCCTCAGAATAGCTTAATGGGAAAAGTTTGGCCGAGGCGTGTAATCTACCTACAGCTCAGGAGTGTAAACAACAGCAATAAAAAAAAAAAACCTATCTTGGTGAACATTTTCAGCTGCTTATTGATTTTAGAGAGCGACAACGTTTGCGAAACTGAGAACCGCGGTTTTTTTTTTTTTTTTTTTTTAAAGAAAACTATTGCGCCGGCTTTGTCTGTCCGTCCGCACTTTATTCAGTCTGCACTTTTTTTGTCCGCCCTCAGATCTTAAGAACTACTGAGGCTAGAGGGCTGCAAATTGGTAGGTTGATCATCCACCCTCCAATCATCTAACATACCAAATTGCAGCCTTCTAGCCCTAGTAGTTTTTATTTTATTTACGGTTAAAGTTAGCCATAATTGTGTTTCTGGGAACGATATAAGATAGGCCACCACCGGGCTGTGGTTAAAGTTTCATACAGCATTATACCGAGACCACCGAAAGATAGATCTATTTTCGGTGGCCTTGATTATAAGCTGTAGAGACTGTACAGAAAACTCGATTGCGCCGAAGAAAACCTCTGCGAATTTTTTACTACTAGTAATCTCATACAACCCATGATTTTTAGAGTTCCATTCAGTAGGACGTATTTTTTGCAAGTCTCAAAATGACAGGCTGATTTATAGCACACTGACACCCATTAATTTCAGGCCTCTTTCACATGAATATTTAATTCAGCGCTGAATGGGAAACTGAGAGAAAAGGAGGTTTGAAAGGTGTAACGGGAGGATAACCTTTTGCAGTTACACTACGAAACAATTGTTAGGAGAGGGTTGAGGAAAGTAAGATGGAAGGAAGAATATGAACGGAGGTACAGCAAAAGGAATGAAAGAAGATGCAGATGACTCTGATTTAAAAAAAAAATTACACACAATGATTCATG